>NW_026634162.1:0-83405 GCF_024868665.1 Triplophysa rosa
TCTGGCTCTGTTTAGCTGTTAAGTGGCGGGTTACTTTACCTGCCAGTGTCGGTGGTGCCGGGTCACGTGACCTGCCAGTGTCGGGAGTGCCGGGTCACGTGACCTGCCAGTGGCAGCTCCTGCCAGCCAGCTGAAGATTGAACCCCTACTGCAGATTTTTCAGCCTAAACACGAATGATTTGAGATGTTTAAAACGAAACTAACCCCAGTGTTCGCCCCTGTTCATTAGCAAAACAAACAGCTTGCCGCAGCTATACATATTAACGCACATAATGTATTAACATTCATACAGCTAAACTCCAAGTGTCAATCTGCACTTATATACAGTAAGTTTAACACTGGCTTTGAATGTTCTATTTAGCCCGTGACTGACTTAGCTCCTTTCGCTATCATATGCTAACGTTATCCTCCTATATATACGGTACATTTACGTCAATTCAGACTGTTGATAAATATTACTTACATCGGCAATTTTGTCTCGTTCAGTCGGTCTCGATCCCTCTTGAAGAACAACTTTGAAGCTAATCCTGCTTGTACTGTCCCAGGTTGAAAAAGCACTCTGGTTTGAAGTGATTCGCACAAACAAGCAGGTTTTTACTCGTGGTTTCTGATGGATTTCCACTCAAAATAAAATAAATCCACTCCTATGGCGTTATTATAATGACAAATGTCGCGAGCGCATTATTACAAGGCGAGAGCGCATTCTTGTCATACGAGCGCGCGAATCTCTCCGCTCGCACGCCGATTTCCTTTACTCGTGCACAAAACTGGACGCGCGCTTTCAACTATACGCTGCTCTCTTATGAATTTTCTCTCCTCTCGCTCAGTGAGCGTGTGCGCACTCAAAATGCGTTCCGTGCGTCCACGAATCCTTCGGTACTCTTGCTCTCGAGAGGTCCTCCTGTGTGTTCCAGGCATTATAGGCTGTCATAAGTAGTCAACCAATCAGGGATAGGCTTCCACGGCGGGCCAATGAAAACGCGACCTCTTACATGGCATCTTATTGGTTGAAAGTGACTCGACGTTTTCAACGAAGCAAGATGGATCCACCACGTTCTCAGGCAGCAATATTAATATATTTGATGCAACGTTATTAGTCAAATGTGTATTAGAAATGAACGGGGCATTAGGATGCTTTGTAGGCTACATATAAACGTCAGTTTAACTACCATGTTATTCAGACAAAACAGGCCAACACCCTCAAGTTCATGTGGTCCTCATGCATGTCCTACACTAAACATAGTATTGTCAAAATAGTACTAAATTGATTACCGAACAATTTAGATTGGTGTCTTAAGTTAGCTTTATTCTAAAATAATATTTACTACAAGTAACGGTACATATCAAAACAATATTCTATTCAATATTTCTATTCTATTCAAGATGGCGCCGCGGATGGCTGCCTCGGTTTGGAGTGCTCTAGTACTTATGTCTTTTTTGTTTGTTTTTCCTGTTTTAAGCTACTCTTCTTTAATCACTTTTACCAGGGACGAATTGCTTAACATTAAGCAATGCCCTTCTATCAATCTTTTCCCTAATTTTGAAAATTCAGACGTCTTACTGGACATTTTACTCGGAGGAGCGGCAGCTCTGTACAAACGCTCTAAAAGACGCAAGCGGGGAAAGCGAGCGGGTGCGCTCGTCAGACTCCGACGACGCGGATTTAGGACCCCGCTGCCGAGTATACACCTGGCGAATGTCCGCTCCCTTACCAACAAAACGGACGAAATACTCTTACTCACCAGGACAAACAAAGATTTTTCCAACTCCGCTGCGCTGTGTTTCACAGAAACATGGCTCAATGACACCATACCGGACAGCGCGTTACATCTGCCGGGTTTTCAGCTGTTCAGAGCGGATCGCATTGCCGAGTCAACAGGGAAGACACGTGGTGGTGGATTATGTTTTTATATAAACGAAGGTTGGTGCAGAGATATAACAACACTGAAGAAGATGTGCTTTTCGTACTTAGAAGCGTTCTCTATCAACTGCAAACCTTTTTATTCGCCACGCGAGTTTTCCTCATTTATTCTCGTGAATGTTTACATTCCTCCACATGCTTGTGCGAGCGCGGTGCTGCAACAGCTGGTGGATTACATCACTGACACGGAGCAGCAACACCCGGATTCTTATTATTATTATTGGGGACTTTAACAGAGCAAACCTCTCCCGTGAGCTGCCAAAATACAGGCAGCATATCACATGCCCCACCAGAGACAGCAACATTCTGGATCACTGTTACACCACAATACGGGATGCATACCACTCTGTTCCCAGAGCAGCTCTGGGTCTCTCTGATCATTGCCTGGTTCATCTTCTTCCGACCTACAGACAGAAGCTTAAATCTGCCAAGCCTGTAGCAAGAACAGCAAAGAGATGGAGCAGCGAAACAGAGCGGGCCTTACAAGCCTGTTTCGACTGCACGGATTGGAGTGTCTTTGAAGCTGCAGCCACTGATCTGGATGAGTTAACTGACACAGTGACATCCTACATCAGCTTCTGTGAGGACATGTGTATTCCCACCAGGACTCGCTTAACATACAACAATGACAAACCATGGTTTACAATGAAACTGAGACAGCTTCGTCAGGCCAAAGAAGATGCTTACAGAAGTGGGGACAAAGTCTTGTATAATCAGGCCAAAAACACACTGACAAATGGGGGGGAGATAAGAGCAGCTAAGAGAAGCTACTCTGAAAAGCTGAAGAACCAGTTTTCAGCCAACGACCCTGCATCGGTGTGGAAAGGCCTGAAAGACATTACCAACTACAAGCCATCATCCCCTCAGTCTATTTGTAATCATCGACTGGCTGACGACCTGAACGACTTCTATTGTCGTTTTGAAATGCAGAGTCTCACCCTTCACACCCGCCCTGACCCTATCTCTGCTATACCATTAACACCTCCTCTTGACACTCAACCTGCACTTAAGATCTGCGAAGAGGATGTTTGCCAGCTTTTCCGCAAACAAAAGATCAGAAAAGCACCAGGCCCAGACAATGTCTCACCCTCCTGCCTGAAAGTCTGTGCGGAGCAGCTGTCGCCCATCTTCACTAATATTTTTAACAGATCTTTGGAGCAATGTGAAGTCCCTTCATGCTTCAAACGCTCCACCATCATCCCTGTACAGAAGAAACCCAAAATATCTGGACTTAATGACTACAGGCCTGTTGCTTTAACATCTGTGGTCATGAAGTCATTTGAGAGACTTGTACTGGCCCACCTGAAGGACATCACCAGACCACTTCTTGATCCCCTCCAGTTTGCTTACCGAGCAAACAGGTCTGTGGACGATGCAGTAAACATGGGACTGCATTACATCCTACAACACCTAGACAGACCAGGGACTTACGTCAGGATCCTGTTTGTAGACTTCAGCTCGGCCTTCAACACCATATCCCAGACCTCCTCCTGCCCAAGTTTACCCAGCTCTCTGTGCCAACCTCTACCTGTCAGTGGATTATTAACTTCCTGTCGAACAGGCAGCAGCTAGTGAGGTTGGGAAATTTTAAATCCAGCACATGTACCATCAGCACCGGAGCTCCTCAAGGATGTGTTCTTTCTCCACTGCTATATTCACTCTACACAAACGAATGCACCTCTACAGACCCTTCTGTCAAACTCCTGAAGTTTGCAGATGACACCACAGTCATTGGCCTTATTCAAGACGGTGATGAATCTGCCTACAGAAAGGAGGTTGCTCAGCTGGCTGCCTGGTGTAGTCAAAACAACCTAGAGCTGAATGCATTCAAGACAGTGGAGATGATAGTGGATTTCAGAAGGAACCCTCCATCACTTCCTCCCCTCACCATCCTGGACAGCACTGTGGATACTGTGGAGTCATTCAGGTTCCTGGGCTCCACCATCTCTCAGGACCTGAAGTGGGAGTCCCACATAGACTCCATTGTAAAGAAGGCCCAGCAGAGGTTATACTTCTCCGTCAATTGAGGAAGTTCAACCTACCACAGGAGCTACTGACCCAGTTCTACTCAGTGGTCATCGAATCTGTTCTGTGCACTTCAATTACTGTTTGGTATGGCTCGGCCACCAAATCAGACCTACGAAGACTACAACGGACAGTTCGTAGTGCTGAGAAAATTATTGGTGCTCCTCTGCCCACACTTCAGGACCTGTACGATTCCAGAGTGAAAAACAGGGCAAGAAAAATCATCATTGACTCCACACACCCAGCACACAAACTCTTTGATCTGCTGCCCTCTGGCCGGCGCTTTAGAGCACCAAACACCAGGACTTCCAGACACAGAAGCAGCTTCTTCCCCCAGGCAATCTCCCTCCTAAACAGATAACTGCTCCTTAAGAGCAATATTCCACTTCCACTACTCCTATAGTGTGCACTATAGTGCCTTATTATATCTACATCTTATGTATACATGTATATAACACTACCTCCTACTTACTAAATTATCCATTTGCACAAGTGTACATACAATCTGTTAATATGTTTATTCTACTATATACTACCCTGTACAATGTCTCTTATATGTTATTATCCCCCATTTTCTGTAAAATAGTCTTTATTTTATATATGCACAATTTAGAATCTTTTAGACTGTAAATCGTATTATATTGTATTGTCATTGTGTTGAATGTCTGTACTAGAAGCTTCCAACACCAAAGAAAATTCCTTGTGTGTGCAAGCACACTTGGCAATAAAGCTCTTCTGATTCTGATTCTGATCTGATCTGAAGTATAGCCACTGGAAGCCATGTTGGAAAATCATATAATATTCTATACCTATTTGGTTATGCATTTAATGCGTTTGCAGACAGACACTGTAAGTGTTCTGCATTCAGTGTTCCAGAAGTTCAGGGCATAAAACTGAACTTCTATGCAATATACCAAACGCTCCCTTACCGTTCATTTATAATATACATTTGATTAATAATGTTGCATCAAATATATTAAAATTGTTACCTGAGAACGTGGTGGATCCAGAGGCGTATTAAGAATACCTTAACAAATCAACTCAACTTTATTTATATAGCGCTTTTACAATTTTCATTGTTACAAAGCAGCTGTACATGAGACAATTGACTAAAGCAAAATCAATAAAGTTGTACCTGCAAAAACAAGAAAAGGTTGAAAACACAGAAGACAGACACACCCACACACAAAACACTCCACACACACAACACGCACACACAGACACACAACACACACACACACACACACACACACACACACACACACACAACCACACCCAAACAACCAACAAACACAGCAGCACGCACACGCACGCACCAACACACACACACACACACACACACACACACACACACACACACACCGTACGTACACAGACAAGTACGCACACACACACACGCTCAGTGAGAGCACACATTTAGGATAAAGGAGAGAGAAGCACAGGTCAAATATAACAGATATAAATTCCTATATGCAATATTAATTAAGTAAAACTTTAAATTCTAAAGCAGCCCCCCCGGTCAGGCAGATAGTGCAAAAACAGTATGCAAACGGTGGCGAGGAACCCAAAACTCTAATCGAGAAAAAAAACCTCAGGAGAACCCAGGCCCAACCAGGGGATTCCAGTTCCCCTCTGGCAAAAGCTGCTGCCTCTGCACAAGCTCCAGAGAACTTGCACAACAAGGCTAAATAAAATAAATAAACTTAATAATAAAATAAATTGTAGTTTAAGATTATCATTAATAATCTAAAGCATTTGAAGTTTTGTGGTGAAGACATGTCAAGAGACCGCGTCCTTCTTTATCCAGCTCTATCATCTCAGCTCTTGTCAGGTCCCCACTTCCCATTCTCCCTCTACCATCAGGTCAGGCCATGAACTGCATCCTGCTCGCTGTGGTAACCTTGGAACAATGAGACAAGACTGGCTGAGAGTAGAGTACTGTTCTGTACTCTTTGATGCAACAAGTACATCAGTTGTGTTTTTGGTTCCGGTTGATCTAACTAATGCAGCTAAACCCTCTAGAAGATTTATATTATGGAAGAGTAGTGTATGCAAGATTAAAAAGATGCGTCTTTAGTCTAGATTTAAACTGACAGAGTGTGTCTGCCTCCCGGACAGTGCAGGGAAGACTATTCCAAAGTTTAGGCGCTAGATAGGAAAAGGATCTACCACCTGCACTTGATTTTGAAATTCTAGGTATTACCAACTGACAGGACGCCTGAGAGCGTAATGCACGTGAAGGACTGTAATACAAAAGGAGTTCATTCAAGTACTGAGGAGCTAAACCATGTAAGGCTTTATAGGTAATAAGCAAGATTTTAAAGTTAACGCGATGCTTTATAGGTAACCAGTGCAAGGTTGACAGAACCGGGCTAATATGTTCATACTTTTTTGTACGTGTAAGAACTCGAGCTGCCGCGTTTTGGACCAATTGGAGTTTTTGTAATAAGCCTGCAGGGCAACCACCTAACAGTGCATTACAGTAATCTAGTCTTGATGTCATGAATGCATGAATTAACTTCTCTGCATCTGACATTGACAGCATATGACGTAGTTTAGATATATTCTTAAGATGGAAAAACGCAATTTTACAGGTGTTGGCGACGTGGCTCTCAAATGACAGATTACTATCGAATAGAACGCCAAGATTCTTTGCTGACGACGAGGGTTTTATGGAACATCCGTCAATAGTTAAACAGTATTCTTGGTTGTTACTTATAGCAGTTTTCGGTCCAATAAGTAACACTTCCGTTTTGTCCGAGTTCAGTAATAAAAAGTTGTTACTCATCCAGTTTTTTATATCGACTATGCATTCCATTATTCGATGGAACTGCTGTGTTTCATGAGGCTTCGAGGAAATATAAAGTTGAGTATCATCAGCATAACAGTGAAAGCTAACTCCGTGTCGCTTTATTATATCTCCTAGAGGTAGCATGTATAATGCGAAGAGCAGAGGCCCTAAGACTGAGCCCTGTGGTACACCGTACTGGACTTGCGATTTGCGTGACACCTCATTGTTTATTGCTACAAATTGAAAACGGTCGGATAAATAAGATTTAAACCATTTCAAAGCTATTCCCTTAATGCCGACATAATTTTCGAGTCTATGTAGGAGTGTGCTGTGGTCAATGGTTTCGAATGCAGCACTAAGGTCTAGCAGCACCAATAACGAGATACAACCTCGGTCAGACGCCAATAGCAGATCATTTGTAACTCTGATCAAAGCAGTCTCTGTACTGTGACATGCTCTAAATCCAGACTGGAATTCTTCATTGATGTCATTCCTTTGGAGGAAGGAGCATAATTGAGTTGAAACTACTTTTTCCAGAACTTTAGATATGAAAGGTAGATTCGATATAGGCCTGTAGTTCCTTAGTTCTCTAGGGTCGAGTTGGGGTTTTTTGACAAGGGGCCTTATAACAGCCACCTTATATGCTTTAGGCACATGTCCTAATGTCAGAGATGAGTTAATAATACCAAGAAGAGGATCTATAATTTCTGGGAGCATCTCTTTCAGTAGATTTGTAGGTATAGGGTCTAGTATGCATGTTGTTGATTTAGATGATCTAATAATTTTAGACAGCTCATCTTGATCTACGGTATAAAATAATTGCATTTTCTCCTTAAGGGCGCTGTAGTTAGTTTGTTCAGCGGGTTTCACTTCTGATTGCATTGTTATAATTTTTTCTCTAATATCTTGGATTTTATATGTGAAGTAGTTCATAAATTCATCACTGCTATGCTGATATACAGGATCAGAAGTCACTGACGATTTATTTTTTGTTAATTTAGCCACCGTGTTAAATAAAAACCTAGGGTTGTGCTGGTTTTCTTCTATTAGTGATGAAAAGTAGGCGGATCTAGAAGTTTTTAGGGCTTTCCTGTATTTTCGAATACTATCCTTCCATGCTGTACGAAATACCTCTAATTTAGTTTTCTTAAAGTTGCGCTCCATTTTTCGGGCCGCTTTCTTTAGAGCCTGAGTGTGTTCATTATACCACGGTGTGGGGCTGCCATTTTTAATCTTCTTTAAACGTAGTGGAGCAACTTTGTCTAGCGTTACCGAGAAGGTGGAATTAAAATTTTCAGTGGTAATGTCAAGATCTTCAACGTTATTTCTCATGATTTGAGACAATTCGGGCAGATTATCGAGAAACGCATCTTTGGTAGTTGAAGTTATTGTTCTACCATATTTGTAACAATGAGTTTTATTTGCAGCCGTAGGCCAGTGAAGCAAACATAATACCAGATAATGATCCGAAATGTCTTCACTCTGCTGAAGGATTTTAACGTCGTCCACATTTATACCGTAAGACAGTATTAAATCTAAAGTATGATTACGAAGGTGAGTGGGTCCTGACACATGTTGACTAATGCCCATGGAGTTAAGAGTGTCTTTGAAAGCCATTCCTAAGGCATCTGTAACGTTATCTACGTGGATGTTAAAGTCACCAACGACAAGGAGTCTATCTGCGGCCAGTACTAGTTCTGATAAGAACCCACCAAATTCTTTAATAAAATCTGTGTGGTGCCCTGGAGGCCTATAT
The DNA here is from genome assembly GCF_024868665.1 of Triplophysa rosa. Lineage (NCBI taxonomy): Eukaryota > Metazoa > Chordata > Actinopteri > Cypriniformes > Nemacheilidae > Triplophysa > Triplophysa rosa. The sequence continues at coordinate 8,494 of NW_026634162.1, forward strand.
ACAATAGCTAGAATCAATTTAAAAAGTGTTTTATCTTTAGTATTAGGTGTTGAAACATGAAGAACCATGACTTCAAAAGAATTATATTTAGAGTTCGACTTCTGGGAAATGCTAAGAGAGTTATTGTAAAGTGCTGCGACACCTCCCCCTCTGCCTTTTAGACGAGGCTCGTGTTTATAATAATAATCTTGGGGGACAGATTCATTTAAAGCAATATAATCATCTGGTTTTAGCCATGTTTCTGTCAAACAGAGCATGTCTATTTTATGATCTGTTATCATATCGTTAACAAAAAGTGCTTTATTAGAGAGAGATCTAATATTTAGCAATCCGAGTCGTAACAGTTGATTATCTGTATTTTGTTCATGTTTAGTTTGTTTAACGTTTATTAAATTACTTTCAAGAGGTTTACGCATTATTTTATGTTTGCTAATCCGGGGGACAGACACAGTCTCTATTTTGTGATGTTTGGGAGAACGGATTACTACATGTTGTACATTTTGTGTATTCTGCGACGTGAGACGGCAAGCAGACAGCAAGCAGACATTAAAATGATTTATATATTAAAAGATTTTATAAGAATGAAACTCAGCAATTTACAATATACTATTTTACAAGAATTACACATTAACATGACACTTTTGTAGAAAAGAACACAAAAAACAACTCTTTTCATCAAGCATTTTTAACAATTAGGCCTACTGTAGTTAAGAGGTCGCTTTTCATTGGCCCGCCGTGGAAGCCTATCCCTGATTGGTTGACTACTTTTGACAGCCTATAATGCCTGGAACACACAGGAGGACCTCTCGAGAGCAAGAGTACCAAAGGATTCGTGGACGACGGACGCATTTTGAGTGCGCACACGCTCACTGAGCGAGAGGAGAGAAAATTCATAAGAGAGCAGCTATATTGAAAGCGCGCGTCCAGTTTTGTGCACGAGCAAAGGAAATCGGCGTGCGAGCGGAGAGATTCGCGCGCTCGTATGACAAGAATGCGCTCTCGCCTTGTAATAATGCGCTCGCGACATTTGTCATTATAATAACGCCATACCTCCTGTCTCTTCCTAGGTTTGGACTCTGTGCAGCGACTACATTGCATGTTGTCCACGAACTTTAGCCATGGCGTCACGTACACCGCTGTCGCTTGTGAAAACAACAATGGCGGAGCGCGGTGGGTGGAACTGTGTAGATAAGGGGCGGTACATTATAATAAAATCCGCTTTGGACGTCACAATCGGAGCGAAATCTGAACGGCTGATTTCTCACATGCTTGCAGGGAAAGGCACACCAAAACAAACTTACTGGGTTCTTATTTTTCACGTTTTCTGGGTTGCTAGATGCACCGGGGACCCGATTATAGACTTAAACACAGAAAATTGGGGTTTTCATCTGATGTCTCCTTTAAAGCAACAATGAGCCGTTTTGGTGTATGGTTCCCCCATGTGGTTGAAGCGCAATTGTCTGTTATCAATGTCATAAATACTGTCACTGTATAAGCTTCCACGTGGGCAGCGCAATACACGTGAATTTGTTGACTAAACAGAAACCGCTGTTACATCATGTCACGACTCACTTCATAAGCTGTGCATGTACTAAAGCACTATTTTGGCCTCCCGCGGGGTATACTACTGGGCTATACTAATAGCTCAAACTAGATTCTGAGGTAGCAGCTGGTTGTTTGAATTCCATAATATATATAATCTAATAAAATCCTCTGAGGGTTTAGGCTGCATTAGTTAGATCAACCGGAACCAAAAACACAACTGATGTACTTGTTGCATCAAAGAGTGCAGAACAGTACTCTACTCCAGCCAGTCTTGTCTCATTGTTCCAAGGTTACCACAGCGAGCAGGATGCAGTTCATGGCCTGACCTGATGGTAGAGCGGAGAATGGGAAGCGGCGACCTGACAAGAGCTGAGATGATAGAGCTGGATAAAGAAGGACGCGGTCACCTGACACGCCTTCACCACAAAATTCCAAATGCTATTAGATTATTAATGATAATCTTAAACTATAATTTACCTTATTAGTAAGTTTATTTATTTTATTAGCCTTGTTGTGCAAGCTCTCTGGAGCTTGTGCAGAGGCAGCAGCTTTTGCCAGAGGGGAACTGGAATCCCCTGGTTGGGCCTGGGTTCTCCTGAGGTTTTTTTTCTCGATTAGAGTTTTGGGTTCCTCGCCACCGTTTGCATACTGTTTTAGCATGAATGTGTGTTGTGACTGTGCTTTCGTCCGTGTGTCTCCTGCGTCCGCGTGTGTGTCTATGTCTACTGTGTGTGTGTCTGTGCTTTGTGTGTGTGTGTGTGTGTGTGTGTGTGTGTGTGTGCGTGCGTGCAAAAATGTGTGTGTGTGTGTGTGTGTGCGTGCGTGCGTGTGTGGGTGCGCGTCCGTGTGTCTGTGTGTTAGTACGTGTGCATATTGTGTGTGTGGAGTGTTTTGTATGTGGGTATGTCTGTCTTCTTTGTTTTCACCTTTTTCTTGTTTTTGCAGGTACAAATTTAATTGGTTTGCTTATTGTCAATATATCTTATGTACAGCTGCTTTGTAACAATGAAAATTGTAAAAAGTGCTATATAAATAAAGTTGAGTTGAGAGTTGAGTTGTTAGCCGTTAGCGCATAGCGTGATAGCTCCATAGCAGCGAACTTGCTAACGTTAGCTACATAACACATTTGCAGTCACCCACAACACAACACATGGACGTGAATGTGTTTAGTAACCAATGCAAATGATTTTCTGTAGTTATATTTTCGGAAACACACTCGTGACCAAGCATTGTGCTTTGTGTAATAGGTGCAATCAATGTTTTACACTCAACTCGCTATGGGAATATTGCCTAGCATATTAACTATAGATACCGATAACATTAGTCTACGTGCATGAACTAAGGAATCAGCAACTTTTGACCATAAAACATTTATTGTGGTTTGGTAGTCATCGTTTACAAGCATAACACTAAATTCATGACGAAGCACGGTCATGCTACATAAGCTATTGAGACCCGGCAACATTATATTATCTATAGTCTACCTTACGGTTAAATATTGTGAACCAGAGTAACCTTAGTGCGCCAATAAACAACCTGAGTACAGCCAAATTACTAATACGCTCAAAAGTACAGGACAGTAAGAAAACAAATTACGTATAAGATTTTCAAATCCAGTAGCAGGAAGGCTAACGTTAGGTCTCCATCCGTTTTGCAACCCGTTGCCTCTTGCAGCTCGCCTCACCGAGTGCAAGTCCGTCAGATATTGATTCGTGTTCGGGCTCGAGTCCGATCACTCACTCTCTTTTCATCTTTGTTTTATTTGCTTGCTGTGCCATGGTGATCGTTTGGAGACTTGCGTTGAACTAGATCATTTCGTCTTATTGCTAGATGTTGGCTGACTTCACCCAGGCTATGAGTAAAATGTGACGTGTGCCTTAAAGCAGGTGATAGGCGGGGCTTGGAAACCTACCCGCAAACCAAAGTTACAAGTGTGATTTCAGCTGATAGAGGGCTCCTTAGGTATCAGCGGAAGTAAAATTTGTCCAGTTAAGAGTTGTCCTACCACTAAAATAATTTTAGAGAAACAGCTAAACCATGTAGGGCTTTATAGGTAATGAGCAAGATCTTAAAGTTAACGCGATGCTTTATAGGTAACCAGTGCAAGGTTGACAGAACCAGGCTAATATGTTCATACTTTTTTGTATGTGTAAGAACTCGAGCTGCCGCGTTTTGGACCAGTTGGAGTTTTTGTAATACGCCTGCAGGGAAACCACCTAACAGTGCATTACAGTAATCTAGTCTTGATGTCATGAATGCATGAATTAACTTCTCTGCATCTGACATTGACAGCATATGATGTAGTTTAGATATATTCTTAAGATGGAAAAACGCAAATTTACAGGTGTTGGCGACGTGGCTCTCAAATGACAGATTACTATCGAATAGAACGCCAAGATTCTTTGCTGACGATGAGGGTTTTATGGAACATCCGTTAATAGTTAAGCAGTTTTCTTGGTTGTTACGTATAGCAGTTTTCGGTCCAATAAGTAACACTTCTGTTTTGTCCGAGTTCAGTAATAAAAAGTTGTTACTCATCCAGTTTTTTATATCGACTATGCATTCCATTATTCGATGGAACTGCTGTGTTTCATAAGGCTTCGAGGAAATATAAAGTTGAGTATCATCAGCATAACAGTGAAAGCTAACTCAGTGTCGCTTTATTATATCTCCTAGAGGTAGCATGTATAATGCGAAGAGCAGAGGCCCTAAGACTGAGCCCTGTGGTACACCGTACTGGAATTGCGATTTGCGTGACACCTCATTGTTTATTGCTACAAATTGAAAACGGTCGGATAAAAAGATTTAAACCATTTCAAAGCTATTCCTTTAATGCCGACGTAATTTTCGAGTCTATGTAGGAGTGTGCTGTGGTCAATGGTGTCGAATGCAGCACTAAGGTCTAGCAGCACCAATAACGAGATACAACCTCGGTCAGACGCCAATAGCAGATCATGTAACTCTGATCAAAGCAGTCTCTGTACTGTGACATGCTCTAAATCCAGACTGGAATTCTTCATTGATGTCATTCCTTTGGAGGAAGGAGCATAATTGAATTGAAACTACTTTTTCCAGAAATTTAGGTATGAAATGTAGATTCGATATAGGCCTGTAGTTCCCTAGTTCTCTCGGGTCGAGTTGGGGTTTTTTGAATAGGGGCCTTATAAGAGCCACCTTATATGCTTTAGGCACATGTCTTAATGTCAGAGATGAGTTAATAATACTAAGAAGAGTATCTATAGTTTCTGGGAGCATCTCTTTCAGTAGATTTGTAGGTATAGGGTCTAGCATGCATGTTGTTGATTTAGATGATCTAATAATTTTAGACAGCTCATCGTGATCTACGGTATAAATTAATTACATTTTCTCCTTAAGGGCGCTGTAGTTAGTTTGTTCAGCAGGTTTCACTTCTGATTGCATTGTTATAATTTTTTCTCTAATATCTTGGATTTTATTTGTGAAGTAGTTCATAAATTCATCACTGTTATGCTGATATACAGGATGAGAAGTCACTGACGATTTCTTTTTTGTTCATTTAGCCACTGTGTTAAATAAAAACCTAGGGTTGTGCTGGTTTTCTTCTATTAGTGATGAAAAGTAGGCGGATCTAGAAGTTTTTAGGGCTTTTCTGTATTTTCGAATACTATCCTTCCATGCTGTACGAAATACCTCTAATTTAGTTTTCTTAAAGTTGCGCTCCATTTTTCGGGCCGCTTTCTTTAGAGCCTTAGTGTGTTCATTATACCACGGTGTGGGACTGCCATTTTTAATCTTCTTTAAACGTAGAGGAGCAACTGTGTCTAGCGTTACCGAGAAGGTGACTAAGTGAATTAGCGGTGCGCCATCGTTTAACGACACACACAAACAAGGACAAACACACTTCACAAAAACAAACCGCTTTGGAACTCGTTTCCGCTTGTAAAACTGTATCGCACATGTACTACACTGGTAATTTTTTCTTTGCACAGACCAATTTATGTATCGCACTGCACAGCCCTGCTGAAAAACACTTAAGTATTAGTTGGTGCTAGAGTCCTTTTTTGGCACCAACTCGTCTTCTGCCATGCCACTAACTTACTGATTTGTTTTCAAATACGTCACACATGGAAACATGCAAGGCAGACACGTGTTATATTTTGGACAATCAGCACAGCCGTCTAGCAGAAAATCATTAAGCTTCGCAGACCTCACAGCAAGGTGAGAGTGATTCGAAAGCATACAGAGCTCTCTGCTCTCACAGTGCTTCAATGTCATACACCAATGGGTCTGTGCTGCGCTGAATGATGTCGAACACACCTCTTGTTTTAGACGCCAGACAAGATCATGATCCTTGCGATTCTGTTGAAAAGTGGATTGAGGACTCCTTCAAAATCGATCGCGATTTAAGATCATCAGATCGCTCACCCCTAATGTATACAGAGACAGAGGCCACATACACATGGGTCATTTATAGTTTTTTTTTTCAAACAAGCATGACCTTACATAAAACCCTAAATACTTATTTATTAGCAGGGCCGTCTTTTGGGCAGTGCAACTGGTGCGAGCGCACCAGGCCCCGCCCTTTAGGCCCCCCCGCGGCAAGGGGAAATGTTAAAAATATTAATAATAATAATTTAAAAAATGTAAAAATCTTCAATTGATTTTAGTGTTTAATTGTTTTTTTTTGAAGCATGAGTATTCTAAATAATTATCAGAGCTATGTAAGTTATACTGTTTTTTTCACACTGCTTTGCACAGCAGAGTAGAATGAGTACCTGTACTGTGTTGAAAGAGTGAGCTGCAAATGTGTCTGCTCCTTCACAGAAACGAGTAAGAGTATGTGTGATCTAAAACATCTACTCCGTATTTAGTTCTCTAATGCAGGATATTTTTACTCGCTATCACAAATCGGTATTGTTGCTTGCGCGTTTTCAAGAGAACCCATAAGAGGCAAGATCGCATGAAAAGCACAACGCATATCGGTGACTGCACATTATTTTAAACCGGGCTTTCCTGTATGGTGGAATATTGATTCAGGCACAGACTGGCGACTGATTTGGCAGCACTTGGAGTGTGCGCGCAATGCGCGGCTGAACCACAGCTGCCACAGACGTCTCAGTCATGCGCACCATGCGTTCGCATGGCTTCCAAAGCTGTGTACAACCATCACAAAAATCGCAAGTTTACATTATGTTATGTTATTATCACGTTTTCCCTTCACATATAAACGAACATGTAATAAATTAAGAGACCATTCCAAATGTTCCTTTAATCAGCATTTTGTTTTATGGCCATTCCAGTCCAGTGTCTGTTGAATTTCAACAAAATCATGCCTCAGGTGTGAAAAGTCATCTAACAGCAACGTGAAAAACTGACATCATGACAAGAAACATCAAAAACTTATCACATACATTTTTGTCCTAAATACATGTATAAATAGTATTGTTGTATTGCCTAAAAGTGAAGTGTTTGAGGTCTGTAAAATACAGAGCATCTCTTCTGTTATTTGACCTGTTTCTCAGGTACACATACCTAGGCTATAAATAGTAAATTCTGAAAAAATTAAAATTATTTTGAAATGGTCTGCTCCATATATTTTGTTATCATAATCATATACTTTATAATGCACACATTCATATATATTGTTAAACAATAAATCTATGCTAGAAGAAAATATATGAATGGAAGGCAGGTTAATCACGCTATGATTTGAAAGCATAATTGTGTAGTGATCTTCACACAGGGCACCTATTGTTTAGTATGCTGCACACAGGATGTTAAAGGTCGATAAAGTGAAACGAATGCCGGATGAAACAAGCTTGCATATCAAGAGCGAAGCAATTTATTGTCAAGAGCTATTTCACTCCGGTAAGCCAGGTGGCGCTGATGGACAATGAGTTCGCTGTTGTTTCTGTAAAACAAGACAGTGATGGGTTCCTGAGAAAGGCATCCGGAGGCATACTGTACAGACTGATGTAAAATGTTGTATAATCAGTATACAAATAAACATGACTTGAAATAATGTCCAGTATATGTTTTCATGCCTGTCTCATATTTCAACTAGAAAATAGTCTGAGTGGGTATGACTGTTTTGTTTATAGCACTTCATAAGCATATTTTCAAGTTATATAAAGATAATAATAATCTGGCATTACCTTAGAAAAGACTGATGTATGCATTTATGTAAAAAGATAATCACATGGATCATAGACATAGTACTGATGCATATTAATAACAATATTCATATTAATAGTTAATAATATTGTGAATAATGCTGTGCAATATGAATGACTTCATAGCAATCTAGTGGTTTTGTTTTAGTGTATTATCATGATGAACATTAGCTTCGCTTTTCTACCTTCAGTGTGCAAAGACCTTAAAGGTGTTGTGGGTTTGGTCACACGTCACCCCAAGTGCAGTGGCGGACTGGCCGTCTGGAGGACCGGGAGTTTTCCCGGTGGGCCGCTGCTCAATGTGGGCCGGCCCACTGTAAGGATATAAAGAAATAATAATAATATTTTCTTTTGCTCACTTATTATAGTTGTGATTTCTGTGTCCTAACCACAGCAGTAACAGTGCTCGTCAATGTCAAAAGGTTGGCCAATCAAACAGGGTTTAGAGAATTCTAGCCAATCAAATTACAGAGGCCAAGCAGAACTTACACCAAACAAACTGAAGAAGACAGATGTTTCAGCCAATTAAATTGAAGACTGGAAGACAGAAATTCGGTAGAATTTACAGAAACAGTAACAGAAACCATGTGCGAATTCAGTTTGATAACATTGAAGTATTGCGATATGGGAAGTCAAACACAACAAACCCAACTGTTTAACAATAAAAATGAAAAACAGTAAGATTTTAGAGATGCAAACAACTTAACTTTTATGAATTATGCTGTGGACTGTAACATAATGTAAGATGTTTAACGTGCATTCGACTTAACATGCCTAAAACATAACCGACAACATACCGTTTATAGCATTGGTTCTTAATCCTGGTCCTTCGCGACCCCCCGCTCTGCATATTTTTTAATATTTCTCTTATCCCTTCAGAGGTTTGTTCAATGCGACCTTATACGAAAAACACTGGATATTCTGCCATGATTCCAGTTCGAAATCAGCGTTTGTTCGATTCAAAAAGCATTAAAGTGCACAAGATGTATGTAAATCTCATGATTACGGCTAAATAACACTTGATATTTCTGTAGTAAGTTTTGTCTGTGTGTGAAGATGCTGCTGCAGGCAGTCGTGTAGTGCAAATCCGTGTTCTCAAACTTCAGCTGATTTCTTGTGTGCATGGAGAAGAGAGCAGTGAACACTGTCTAGGGACCATGTCAATCGTTACATAGTTCATTCATGAAGCACTCTTCTAATGAGCTGGTGATTTAAATCAGGTGTGTTAAACAGAGAGAGAATCTTTGACTCTGGTGTGTTGCATGTCATGGTCAGTAAAGTGTCATTTACAAACAGTTCAAATACATTACCCTACATTACACTGACATGTTTAGGCAGGATTTTATGTTTAACTCTATGTTCTTAACTCTTTAATGTTTGATGTTTTATTAGCTTTACAATGTGTCTTTAAAAGGTCCTTAAAAACATTTGATTCTAAATTGTGGTGTTATAAAATAATTTGTGCATCAATAAGATGGTGTATTATGTTGACAGCCTGGTGTTGTGGGCTGCTCCTGGTGAAGAAGTCCAGGGACACTTTTTAGTCCTAGTCCGCCCCTGTCCAAGTGTGTGTGTATCTGTGTGTGTTAGATGACCCCTTCCGCCTTTTACCTTGGGGCATCAGATGAGGAATTTCAACTTGGAAATTTAAAATGATCCATTTACATATAGTCATTAAGCAGACATTTCTTGCCCAAAGCGACTTACAAATTAAGCAATCAGTAAGGCAACAGAAGGGCAACAAAGCACAAGTTCTATGAAGCCGGTCTAACACAAATCACAAAGCTATATAAAAACATAGTTTTTTTGTGTGAAAGAAAGAGTAGACAAAAAAGAAACAAAAATGAGTGTCAGTATTACTGGCATCCTCGGATAAGAACTGTCTGATTTTCCTAATTTTGTACAGGACAAGTATACAGGACCTGGCCATGTTAACAACATGATCATTGAAGCTAAGTTGATTGCATTTGTTATCTGACGATTTTATTTTCAACACTTCTTAATGACCTTTTTTTGTACTCTCCATTATAGCTTGATTAGCTGCATCATCCGCTAGGGCAGGGGTGTCAAACTCGATTTCATCCCGGGCCACATCAGTATTATGGTTGCTCTCAAAGGGCCGGTTGTAACTGTAAGACTATATAAATGTATCCACTCTTTTATCACACTGCATAATTACATCTGCACTTAATTACTCCTTTTGGTAATAACTCAACTAATACCTAGTTTTGACAGTAAAAGACCAGTAAAATAAAGTGTATTCAAGTGTACAACTATTGTACAGTTTATTAAAAAAAAAAAAAGATATGTTTCTGTATGAACACATAGTCGGTCTGCATAGTGTTTCTTGACAAGCTAACATTTTTAAAGGCCTTTGTGGTCAGGGCACACTTGCTCACATATCTTCAGCATACACTGCTTTAAAAATGTACCTTCTGAAAAACACTTGGTAACTCGGGCGATTTCTTCAGCCACAATAAAGCTGGCTTTCACGGCTGCATCAAATTTTAAAAAAAAAATTAAAAAAAAAATAAAACAAAAAAAAAAAATTTTTTCAAGTCTTGTACCTTTTGTTACTTTTCTAGGTGGCTAAGGTTAGCATACTTTGCTCTGTGTTTGGTTTCGAAGTGCCAACGTAAATTGTACTGTATTCTTTGAGCACAGCCACCCCTGTTGAAAAAAACAGTATATGCTGGGTTAGGTATGTTTTGATGCTGGTTGGACCATCTTAAACCAGCTATGGACCGCACATGACCAGCTAAAGACCAACTAAACCAGCACAAACCAGCATCAAAACATACCAAACAAGCATATGCTGATTTTTTTAACAGGGATGGCCTCCTGGCAAAGACGACACACCGGCTTGTTTCCATTAAGCACAAACATGTATTTGCTTTCCCATCCCTCTTGAAATAGCCTCCCCTCTGCATCAATTTTTCTTTGTTTGACACGATGTGTCTAATTAATATATATATATCATATCACCAACTTATTACACCGCTCGTTGGAATGCTTGATTCTGATTGGCCAGTCGCGACATTTGCAGGTTCGTTATTCCCAGATAACCTCTCAAAACTAATAACACAGGGTAACCCTGACGCAACAAATCATTTTGACAGGTTTTTTTGACAAATTAAAAATAAATATGTCTTTTAATAACATATATGACATTATATTTACAAATTATTAAACCAAATTGAATATTCGTGACATTTGAACGTTGTTTCTTACCTTAAAACCGAAAGTAAACAGCTTTTCCTGTTAGGTCTGCATTCAGTAAAAATGAGCTAATAAAATATTACAAATTCACATTTCATGTCAAGTTTTTTTATCATGTGGCAAGTATCCCGCGTAATAAGCGGGATAATGTACAAGCAGCCGGCTGTTATCGCGAAATAAGGTTGTGAAACAAGAAACAACCTGATCGCACTGGAGGGGCTTATTTCTGCGATATATACGGACACTGCTACCTACTGGCTAGATGTCGTCATCGCGCAGGTAATAAAGTTGAGTTGCATTTTCAGGTCGTGGACATAAAATGTATAATAACAATACAATAATTTGTAAGCTCTCGCGGGCCACATAAAATGAGGGGGTGGGCCGGATTTGGCCCGCGGGCCTTGTATTTGACATATGTGCGCTAGGGCATCATCCTCTGCTTCTGTTCTTAAGGTTCTGTGTGCGCTTTTTCCTCAAATACTCCATCAGCTTTTTTATGTAATGCCACTTGCTGGTGCTGCAGACAGGGGTTCTTTAGTTTCCCTGAAGCTCAACAGCTTTAAATAGAGTCTGTTTTTGTTCTACTGTCAGCTGCTCCTATCCAAGGAGACTTCATCATTATTTTGGTCTTTACAAATCCAATGTCCTTCTTTGTTGCAACACCTGCACCGTCCACGTTGGTTTTTTGGGCTTGAGTGTCTATGATGTTCAACTCTCTTGCTGCTTGTTCCTTACAGATTTTGTTTGCAAGGCTCTTAGTTGGACATCCTGCGTTCATTCAATCTTCGCTGATCATTCAACAACCTGAAAAGCTGTGCCAATACTGTCCCAGTTAACATAGCAGATTTTCAGGGGTTTAGAGATCTGTAGTTTTAATCCATTTACAAATGCTATTTTTACGGGCATAGTGGTATCCTTGTCAAAATCCAGTGTTCCAACCAGGTGTTTTTGAAGCGATCTTCAAACACTGCAACACTTTTCCAAGGCTTCTGCATACATGAGGTCATTTTAGACCAATTGTCCGCTGCAAGTTTTAATGTAAACAAGAATGTTTGTATAGCCTGCCATTCAGCCTCTATGTTCTCTTGAGACTCACCTACTTTGATTTCACCAAATTCAGTTAGCCTCTTTTGGTCATTATCCCTCAAATTGACATTAAGAATCACTGCTCCATCTAATGGATGTTAATTGCAGATTTTCTTCAGTTGCTGAAGAACGTGCCAATCTTTCAGTGGTTGCTTGTACACTGGTAGCTCCCTTGACCATTTGCTGACCATTTTTTTTGCTCAGGTGTTGCTGGCTGGTAAGTTTTATATGGAACATATTTCTTGATCACCATTTTTACAATGCTAGTTTGTATTCTTTCTCCTCATACTCCTCCTCAATGTCAACCTCAACTTCAGTCCTTCTGTCCCTGACAATTACAGGAGCACATCTAACTTTAGCTTTAATTACATTTGGGACATTATAGTTGGTGTTAATGGGTGATTTAGCATAACTGTCGTCTGACATGTTGAAGCAACACACTTCATTGTTGATTCTTAGTGGCTTTGAGTTGTAACATCTACTTGTTGTGACTGGTAAATTCCTCAGTCTTTTTGAAACAGTCTTGTAATTCCATTTGTTTGGAAATACAATTTTGCAACATCTCATTTTCATTTATCAGTTGCTCTTCTCCCTTCCTTTAAGTTTGCAGTTGTTCAGCTAATGTTAAAACATTTGCCTTCTTAGCTTCAAGGTGGCATTGAAGTTTGTCAGTCTCACACTTCTACAGGTGCTTTCGAATTACACACCATCCATCCGTCATGGTGTTTGTCCTTAAGCATTGTGTCATTCCATAAGCCCTTTTGATGTGAGGCAAGGCCCATGTGATGCAAGGAAATGGCTCTCCATCATCTCATCAATGGTTACATGTGGTAGTTATGTTCTACGCTGTTTTGTTGTTGGCCTCAGGTTAGATCCAGAACCATTATTTTGCATTGACTCAGCCATGGCAATGCAGGAAGGGCCCTCAAAGTAGAAGCAAAACAATAAGCAACTCAAACATACATTTCCCAAATGATTTCCAACAGTTAATTAGTAACTTAAGTTCTTTCTGAATTCTAGTTTAGAGGACTCAATTACTTTATATCTAATGTCATTTAGACAATTCAGAACTTTCCACAAATTTCAATCAAAGACAAATCAGCAAAGTTTTTTAATGCTGATTCTAGACCACCTTGTTCTAACTGTGTTAGAACATTCATTTCCCAAATAAATGGTGGCTACTGATTCCTACATTCTTGCAGCAAATATCAGCACCAAACTATTGCTTATTCTGCAGCTTCTACAGTCTCTGGACGTATGACATTTAACAGTTCTTACAGGCATTTAGAGAAAGGACCAAGCCTCTGCGTCTACAATCTTAAGATGACAGACCAAATTGTGTCTTTAACAATTCCTACAGACACCAAGACACAATCCGGAGAAAGGACCAAGCTTAATTAGCAGTGTTGCACTATGAACATTGGTATGCTTCTTTTGAAAACAGTGAAGAGAGCTGATAAGTTTCACTCACCAAATGAAGATCTTTGAGACAAAGACCAGATGATACAAGGAAATTGTGTATGGATCTTTAATCAAAACTGTAGACGCTCCCAGATTCTCCTTTATACTTCTTTTTGCTGCGGCAAGACTTTTAACTAACACTAGAAAACAAGATCATATTACACTTGTGTTCGTATCGCTGCATTGGCTTCCTGTACAATATCGAATACAATACAATTTGTTGATGTTTGTGTATAAAGCTCTGCACGATCAGGCTCCTGAGTACATAAGAGATATGTTGGTCCCTTACCAATCGCATTGACTACTGCGCTCCTCTTAGAGCTTGCTGTTGACTGTCCCACGGTCTCGTCTGAGGAGGAGTTTTCTGTTGCGGCTGCAGCACTTTGGAATGCTCTGCATTTATCTGTAAAATCCAGGACAAGTATAAAAGGACTTACTTATATTTTCAGGCTTTCGGTATTTGATAGGTTTAGAACTCCTTGAGGGTGAGTAAATGATGACAGAATTTTCATTTTTGGGTGCATCCCTTTATGCCTCACTGCTTACAGTATAAGCCATGTTGCAAAGCATAGTTAGTTCACTGCCATTACCGAGCGTTTCCTTGTTTTTATTTCTTGAATGCTTCAACTGTATGATTTTATGCATGTTTTGACTGTGTTTTTGGATGGTCTTTTCTGTCTTGTTTGCCGTTTGGATTTAATATACTGTTATCGACAGTTTGACTACGCTACCTGGGGTGTATTTCCGAAAGGAGGGTAACTTAACATCAGCTAAACCCTAAACTCTTGGTTTATTAACCCAAACATTGCTAATGCAGGGTATATTGGCGCACCAACAACTCATTTGCCATCCACCATCTAACTAGAAGTGATCACGATGTGGGAGGTGTTTTCGTTGTTGGTTCTTGACCAAAGTCTTTGTATGCACTTTGTATGCATTGTGTAGCAACCCAGTCTCACGGGAATTCATGAAATCACGAAAAAAGGGGGAAATTCGTGTTGATGAACACAAATTAATAGATTATGGTTCGTGACAATTTCACGTATTCCTGTGAGACAGTGTTGTTGTGTTGTGTAGTGTCCATGCTGCTACAACAAGAAAGATGAAGGATGACAAGAAACCGTGTTGTGTAGTGTAGTGTAAGCGCCATAGCAATTAAAGTAGTCTCACAGTCCCGTAGTGTCTGCTCGGCTTTAAGCGATTGCACCACGACAACGACAAGCCATGATCAATGGACCTGTGCACAAGCGTAGCGACGAATTTCCGCTGTCACCAGAAGTCGTAATGTCAGTGTTTACAAGATGTCTTCAAGATCTGCCAAAAATAAGCATTAACGATGTACACCGCATCATTGATGCCTGGTCCCCTGCTCCAACAAGCAAGCGGGACAAAGGATTCAAGCTCTATATATTGAGTTATATCCACAACTATGAGGGTAAGTAGTTTAATCTAATGTGGTGTGCCGACAGCAAACCGGAAACTGACATCCCGACTTCTGGCAACAGCGGAAGTTCTTTGCTACGCTTGTGCACAGGGCAGAGAACAAAGTTCAGTATTCAGGGGAGGCCTACCTCTGGTGGTGGGGTGAACGAGTCTCTGACTGTGGTCTTATTCATGGGTGTTTTACCTCGACAAGACTCTACAGAGACTTTATATTGTCTTTACCAAAGCCGGTGCATGAAAACAAACTGTCACGATCCCAGTCCATGTTTCCCCTGTGTTTGTGAATTTTTATGTTACTTCCTGTTCTGTGCCATGTTTTGTAGTCCTTTGTAGTTTTTAGTGTTAATTAGTTCCTCCAGGTGTGTCTTGTTAACTTGTTAGTTTCTATGTATTTAAACCCCAGTGTTTCCTTTGTCTAGTGTGAGTCATTGTATGTTTGTTCCTGTTCCTAGTGTCATTACTCAGTACCCTATGGATTATTTTTGATCCTTGTTTCCTTGTTTTTATTGTTTTGTACTTTGTGGTGTTGTTTATTAAAATCTAACTGCATGTGGATCCGCTGCCTCCCTGCCTGGATTACTCAACGTTACAGAACGACTCACCAACAATGGATCCAGCAGTCCGTTTGGCCCATCTCAGCCAAGGTAAAAATTCTGTCGAGGACCATGTTCAAATACTGCATCTCCCGTTATGGTCCTCGAGGGTCCCTGGCTCAGTTTATTGACTTTGCTTTGTTGTCTTGTGGGTCCCCCTTCACCGTGGGAGAGGTGGAGGAAGAGGCTGCCCCTAAATGTTTTTGGGGAGAGCAGCAGGCCTCGGACTCCGGGGGCCATGGAATCAGGTCAGTGACGGAGGCTTGCATGCTCCAGGGTAATGGTGGCCACCCCAGTCATCATGGCCGCTTCACCACAGCTCGCTCGCAAGGTGGCCGCCAGTTCACAGCCCGCTCGCAAGATTGCCACCAGTCCACAGCATGCTCACAAGATGTCCACCAGTCCAGAGCCCGCACGCAAGATGGCTGCCAGTCCAAAGCCGCCTCGCAAGATGGCCGCCAGCCCAGAGCCCATTTACAAGAGGGCCACCAGCCCAGAACCTCTAGCCATCATGGTCGCTTCACCGGTGTTCCCAAGTCCGGTGGTTCCGGAGGCATCTGTTCCTGAGGTCCTGTCACTGGAGTCAGCTCTGTCGGTTGTGGCTGCAGCTTTGAGGTGTGTCTGGGCTGTGCACTGCTCTTCCACTCCAGAGGCCGTGGGCAGGATAGCTGCCACTACAAAGGTAATTTCTGAACCTGCTGAGCTTCCTGCCTGCACCAAGATGGCTGCTTCTGAGTCTCCCAAGCTCCCTGCCTCATCCAAGATTGACGCCTCTGAGCTCCCTGCCTCATCCAAGATGTTTGCCTCTGAGTTCCCTGCCTCGTCCAAGATGGGTGCCTCTGAGCTCCCTGCCTCATCCAAGATGGGTGCCTCTGAGCTCCCTGCCTCGTCTAAGATGGCCGCTTCTGAGCTCCCTGCCTCATCTAAGATGGGCGCTTCTGAGCTTCCTGCCTCATCTAAGATGAACGCGACTGAGTTCCCTACCTCTTGTAAGGTGTCCACCACTGGACTTCCAGCCCAGCCTGCGCCTCCCTGGCCACCTGATCCAACTCTGCACGACATCCCAGGCCCGCCTCTGCATGATGGCCCAGGCCCGCCTCTGCACGACGACCCAGGCCCGCCTCTGCACGACGACCCAGGCCCAGGCCCGCCTCTGCACCACGGCCCAGGCCCGCCTCTGCACCACGGCCCAGGTCCGCCTCTGCACCACGGCCCAGGTCCGCCTCTGCTCCACGGCCCAGGTCTGCCTCTGCTCCAAGGCTCAGGTCCTGTTCCCCTTCACGAGCCTGGCCCTCCATCCCTCCCCCTGTTCTGCCTCCACCTTACCACCCTCCTGGACTATTCTGAGTGTCTGGACGCCGCTCTTAAGGAGGGGGGATGTGTCATGATCCCAGTCCATGTTTCCCCTGTGTTTGTGAATTTTATGTTACTTCCTGTTCTGTGCCATGTTTTGTAGTCCTTTGTAGTTTTTAGTGTTAATTAGTTACTCCTGTTGTGTCTTGTTATCTTGTTAGTTTCTATGTATTTAAACCCCAGTGTTTCCTTTGTCTAGTGTGAGTTGTTGTATGTTTGTTCCTGTTCCCAGTGTCGTTACTCAGTACCCTTTGGATTATTTTAGTTCCTTGTTTCTTTGTTCTTTTATTGTTTTGTACTTTGTGGTGTTGTTCATTAAAATCTAACTGCATGTGGATCCGCTGCCTCCCTGCCTGGATTATTCAACGTTACACAAACTCTATGTCAGGGGTGTCAAACTCCTGGAGGGCTGCAGCTCTTCACAGTTGATTCGGCTAATCAAGATCATCAGATCTGTGCAGAGCTGCAACCCTCCAGGAACTGAGTTTGACACCTGTGCTCTATATTGGCATCATCCACCCATAAAACTCTTAAAACCCAAAGCTTTCTCCCACTCCAAGATGAAAGTTTATAATTTGGGAAGGTTATTATGATTTCTGACAGTCACTCTGTAGTTATGCTATTACTTTTTGCTTTGTTTCACAGACAGATCAACAGTATGCAAATGGTGTAGCTGACAACCTTAAGCACCTGTGAGTAAATTTCTTTTCCATTTTTGCTAGTTACACAATCTAGTGTTTTCTTTTATTTATTTATTGTGTGTGAGAGAGACTTGTTTGCTTCAGTCTGTTTGTCCCATATTAGTCATGTGATCAGGGCCCAAACACCAGTAAAAGTTTTTAGATAAGAGTTTCCCCTTAAAATCTATTCACAATGCTGCTTAGAGCAACTTTTACTAAGGAACAGAAAGAAATCCTAAACTAAGAGAAAGGGCGGGTTGACCTCGTTGCTATGGATGATGTCAGCAAGCTTAATGACTATGACCACAGTGATTGGCTGATTAGAGGATTGGTCTCTGTCAGTCATTTAATCATAGAAATATTATAGAATGAGGTATACTGTAATGGTGACATATTTAAATTAAGATCTTAAAATAAAAATGTAGTCATATTCAAATTAAATTATTTTAAAATATAATTGTTGCCAAATTCAAATTAAGATTAAAAAACATACGCTAAATTACTAATTAAACAAGTGAAGAGTTCATTTGTAAAAACAGATGACTTTTTTCTATTTTCAAAAATCACGTTTTGTATTGTGCATTCCAATTAATATCAATCAAATTGTATTTAGTTTTTTAGTGATAATAACAAAAAAATACAGCTAACAAACACAGTAAAACTCAATAAACACACGATAACACAATAAAAACATGATTTTTTCATAATTAAATATTATTATCTGTTTTTGCAAATAAACTGTCACGGTTCTCGTGGCTGAAGAACCCAAATGCAGGCAATGGCAGTGAAGGGGTTAACAAGGGTCTTTATTACAAATAGAAATACAAAACAAAACACCCACGAGGGGGTAAAACGGTACGGAGGATAACAAGAACATAAACTGACTAGACTAAACTGACAACTTAGAACAATACTAGACAACCAAAAAATGAACTAACACTAACTAGACTTACTTTAAAGATCACAAACTGGAACAAGAACACAAGCAAGGGTATAAACAGGAAATCGCTGGAGGTAACAAAACATGGAACTTAACTAGACACCATAAACACATGCACATCAAACGTAATACACGAGCACAAGACAAAGAAACAAGAGGGTATTTAAAGGAAAGACAAACGAGGGATAACGACACGGGGCAGGTGTGGGTAATCAAACACTCAGGGAAAGATAACAAGGAAACGAGAGGTGCGGGGCCAATGACAAGACACTGGAGAGAACCTATATTATTGTCAAAAGGACAATAATATGTTTCTCTCCACACATAACCAAAGGCTTTGTCATGACTCTGCTACAGGACCAAGAAAAACATGACTAAATGAAGCAGAGCCATGACAGAAGCCCCCCCTTTAATGAGCACCTCCAGGTGCTCACCAAGGGGTAGACGGACGAGACAAGACAGACTGGGAGACAGACAGGACAAGGCAAAACAAAGAAAACAAAATCAAGGACAGACAAGACACAATAACAACAGGACTAGGGTGGGACATCAAAAATAACAAACATGTTATTTTTGATGAAAGCATAAATGACTGTTCAGTATACGTCAATCCTATTGAAATTTGTCTACGTTATTTGATTTGTTGTAGGTATTAAATGTGTATCCATCAACAAACATACATTAGCTTAACTTTGTCTGTTTTACGCATTATAATTTTTAACGAACCACATTATAAATAAGTCGTCAGATTTAAGATGATAAAATTATAAAATCCAAGCGCATTCTACCGCGTGCCGAACCGTTGGTGAAGAACCGTGCGGTTCAATTTTTTACCGAGAACCGTTACACCACTAGTGTATATATATATGTATATATATGTATATATATACCGATATATATATATATACACCCATATGTATATAATAATATATACACCAATATGCATATATATATATATATATACACCCATGTATGCATCTTAATCGCTGCTAATCGCACCCTTTTTGTGTGATTAACTGCGATTAATCTCACACATATAGTGAAATTAAACATACTGTACACTTTATTTTGTTTAACATGTTTATTTTAGTGCTGTCAATCGATTAAAAAAATTAACTAACAAATCACACACAGCATTTATGTTTTTAAATATACTTTTACATTCTAATAATTTCACATTCTATCTCCAAATGAATGTAGAAACAACACATGAGATTTGAAATGGTTGTATTGACACATCCAGTATAGATTGACAGCTTCTGGCTGTGGAACACGCAACGCGACAGCGGTCCCATCTGATCATACATGGGCTAAAGGCTGTGTCAGAATCTGTCAGACAGCGCACCAGTATTAACTTCTCTTTGGTGCTTGAATGAACCAAAACACACAAGATTATGCCAGAAAGCACATTTTGTCTAGTATTTTCTCGTCTTCAACGAGTTAAATAAAGTCTTAAATGAATGCAAAGAGTAGTGAAAATAGGAAGCGCAATTAGACCTGTTTAGAACGGCAGCTCTTAAAGGGGCCGCATTCTTAAACGTGCTACTGTGACTCCTGTCACTTATGTTAATCAAAGAACAAAAGAAAAGAAGAAATCAATGCGATTTCATTGCTTTAATGAGGATTCTTCTGTATTTCATGTATTTAGAAGTTGAGACTGTAAAGTGTTTGAGAACTTTATTTATTTTCTGTATATTTCCTACCGGTTAGACGTTTAGGAGGGACACGCTTATTATAATGAGTTTGATTAGTAGAAAAACATAATATATTTAATAAAGACATCAGTTGCAAAGCCAACGATGTTAGAACGTTGGCTTTCATTCATAAAATGATGCTGTTAAAGAAATGTGTTGTTTCTACATTCATTTGGAGATAGAATGTGAAATTATTAGAATGTAAAAGTATATTTAAAAACATAAATGCTGTGTGTGATTTGTTAGTTAATTTTTTTAATCGATTGACAGCACTAAAATAAACATGTTAAACAAAATAAAGTGTACAGTATGTTTAATTTCACTATATGTGTGCGATTAATCGCAGTTAATCACACGAAAAGGGTGCGATTAGCAGCGATTAAGATGCATACATGGGTGTATATATGCATATTGGTGTATATATTATTATATACATATGGGTGTATATATATATATATATATCGGTATATATATATATATATATATATATATATATACAGTATATATATATATATATACACTAGTGGTGTAACGGTTCTCGGTAAAAAATTTAACCGCACGGTTCTTCACCAACGGTTCGGCACGCGGTAGAATGCGCTTGGATCTTATAATTTTATCATCTTAAATCTGACGACATATTTATAATGTGGTTCGTTAAAAATTATAATGCGTAAAACAGACAAAGTTAAGCTAATGTATGTTTGTTGATGGATACACATTTAATACCTACAACAAATCAAATAACGTAGACAAATTTCAATAGGATTGACGTATACTGAACAGTCATTTATGCTTTCATCACCCGGGAGCATTGTGTTGTGAGCGCGCGAGCGTGCAGGTGAGACCTGAACAGCACGTTGCTGTTTAAACTACACTCATTCAAGCCTTGCCAATTTAAACATTTAAGTGCAAGATGATGCAGAAGAAAACTCGCTTGCACGCTGTGCGATCTGAAGCGCGTATAAGGAAAATCTCAGACATGGCGCAAATATTGAGTTGTCTTTGAAGCGCTTAAACGGAAAAATTCACACACGAAGTAGGTCAACATGCCCCTCTTGTCGAGTATCTTAACAAACATAGTAGGTTATGTCTTAAATGAATGGACGAAACAGACGAAAAACAACACATGTGTACAGTATCAGTGTACTGGATCGGTTTCATTCCTCTTAAAGCGACAGCAGCATATTCCTGCTGTTTGTTAAAAGTCAAGGAAATCGCTCACTGCTTGTGACTCAATAGCTTCTGTAACTTAAATTATGATTCATCTTTATTTAATTTGTACATATGCAATGTTATGTTTTATTTGATTACTTTAATAAGCAACTAAATAATCCAGTTGTAAGCGGATTGATGGCTCAGTCCAATAAAAAAGCCTTCATGTCTTCATGTTAATCGATCCAATCGAGGTCGATCCGAATTAAATTTCGATCGGATTGACTGGTGGTGTAGACCTAAAGCAGTCCAATTCAGAGGAAAAATTAACCATGTAAACACTTGAATCAGAGTATTTTCTCAATCGGATTTAAAAATACCTGCGTATGTCTTTAACATCTTATGTACCGGTCTAGTATTGAAAATCGCACGAAACTCACCACAAAAACCTGTTTTATCCATGGCAATGCCACGAGCTGTACGTTCTGTATAGCTTGTGAGTTCTTCTTAGGGCTGTGAAGCGATTTAATTTTTTTAATCTAATTAATTACTTGATGTTGCGATTAATTAATCTAATTAATCACAACGTAATCACACATCACATTTGGGGCCAAAATATAATTTAAAGCCACAATAAGAAAATACAGAAAGTAAGTCGTTCTGTAACAATGGAGTAATTCAGGCAGGAAGCAGATCCATGTGCAGCATAGGATTTTCTTAAACAACAAGAAAACATTAACAAAACTAGGTTCACAAAAGAAGATCCAAGACAACAGGAAAACATGCAACACAGAACAACGACTGAAACACAAGGGCTTAAATACACTGGGATAACAAGCGGGCAAACAAGGAACACCTGACAATAATTAACACGAAAAACTACAAAGGACTACAAACATGGCACACAACGGGAAATAACATAAAATTCCACAGACTGGGATCGTGACAGAACCCCCCTTTAAGAGCAGCTTCCAGACGTTCACAATGGTCGAGGAGGGTGGTGAAGCGGAGGTGGAACAGGGGGAGGGATGGAGGGCCAGGGAGGCGCATGCTGGTCTGGAGACCTGAGCATGGCAGGCAGGGCTGGAAACCTGGTCATGGCAGACAGGGCTGGAAACCTGGTCGTGGCAGGCAGACAGGGATCTCAGGAAGATCATAGGCGGCCATCTTGACCGAGGCAGTGATCTCGAGAAAATCATTGGTAGCCATCTTGACTGAAACAGAGAACTTGAGAAGATCATAGGCGGCCATCTTGATTGAAACAGGGAACTTGAAAAGATCATCGGCGGCCATCTTGACTGAGGCAGGGATCTCGGGAAGATCATTGGCAGCCATCTTGACTGAGGCAGGGATCTCAAGAAGATCATCGGCACCGAGGCAGGGATCTCAAGAAGATCATAGGCGGCCGTCTTGATTGAAACAGGGAACTTGAGAAGATCATCGGTGGCCATCTTGACCGAAACAGGGAACTCCGGAAGACAGGGCTGCACGATTAATCGAAAAGAAATCGCACTCAATTTGGCGGTTGGCTGCGATGTTTTATGCGCAGTTTGTCAGTGAAATACTGTTAATTGCAGCTGCATCCGAAAGCCAGAGGGTGCTCTCGCACAGAAACTCCAATGCTCCATAGAAGAAATACCATACGTATAAACAGGAAATGCTGTCTTCCTATCTACATTTGGCATCTTTCTATCACTGTTTTTCAAGCCTCCTCAGGTATTTTCATTTTCAAGTATATCTATAATGATGATGTTTGACGGGTGATGCTTTTTTAAATGCACGTTTTAAGCGACTCAAACGCGCAATGCTTTCAGATGGAGCAGTATATCCCACATATCACAGAGCCATACTTTACGAACAAGCTGCGCATAAAACATAATCTCAGCCTTAATGATTTCACAATCGCGATAGCCACATCGATTCAATCGTGATTTGAATGGGAATCGCAATTTATCGTGCAGCCCTACCGGAAGATCATCGGCAGCCATCTTGACTGAAGTAGGGGGTTCAGATATGGCCATCTTGTCAGCAGTCTCTGGAGCGGTAACCATTTTGTCAATGGCCTCCAGAACAGAAGAGCAGTGCACAGCCCAGACACACCCCAATGTAGCAACCACCACCAGCAGAGCAGACTCAAAAGGAAGAGCTTCAGGACCAGCTACCTCCGGCACCACCATACTCTGGACCCTGGAGACACCAGCCCTCCGAACAGACATCAGATGGGCATCTGCCAGGCTTGAAACCAGACACCTGGACCTTGAACCCGCCATTTTACGAGCGAGCTCTGGACTGGCTGAAGGCTCTGGCTTGGCGGCCATGGCGGTTGAAGGCTCTGGTGTGGCGGCCATCTTGTGAGCGGGCGCTGGACTGGCGGCCATCTTGCGAGCGGGCTCTGGACTGGCGGCCCTCTTGCGAGCGGGCTCTGGACTGGCGGCCCTCTTGCGAGCGGGCTCTGGACTGGCGGCCCTCTTACGAGCGGGCTCTGGACTGGCGGCCATCTTTGGGCGGGCTCTGGACTGGCGACCCTCTTGCGAGCAGGCTCTGGACTGGCGGCCATCTTGCGAGCGGGCACTGGACTGGCAGCCATAATGACCGGGATGGCCACCCTCAACGTGGACTCAGATGGCTTACTGCCCCCCCAAAATATATTTAGGGGCGACCTCCTCTTCCACCTCAATGCCAGGGCCAACTCCACAAAATCCACAAATCTCCCTTGAGGATCAAACTGAGTGAGTTGTGTCTTGAGTAGATTATTTAGACTGGCTCGGTAAAAAACAATCAGTGACTTATCTGGCTAGTGGGTATCTGGAACAAGATCCAAAAAGTCCTAGGTGTGATCCTCAAGGGAGCGTGAGTTCTGGCGGAGCATGAGAAAGCGCATGGCCGGGTGCTATCCTACTGCTTGATCCATAGTTGGTCAGTCATTCTGTAACAATGGAGTAATCCAGGCAGGAAGCGGATCCATGTGCAGCATAGGATTTTATTAAACAACAAGAAAACATTAACAAAATTAGGTAATTCACAAAAGAAGATCCAAGACAACAGGAAAACATGCAACACAGAACAACGACTGACAACCAACAACTGAAACACAAGGGCTTAAATACACTGTGATAACAAGCGGGCAAACAAGGAACACCTGGACATTCAGGATTTTTTTAAATGGTTGTAGTGGTTGCTTTTCCCCCATGGTTAAAAGTGGAAGAATGTTGTTCATCAGATGTTGATATTTAGGCTATGCAAGGTAATTTTTGTTAGTTTTTGGATCGTTTTGAATGGACAGTGGACTGGACAACCCTAGCTGTGCAGTTGCGCAGAAATTCTGTTCGTAATATATTTCAGGTACATGTAAAAATGTTTTGATCATATTGCAACATTAAGGTGACATGTAAACAGCACTTTCATAATCTGCCATCAGATTGAATTAATTCGGATTGATGAAAATGGGTCCATGTAAACAAAGCCAATGTTTCTTCTCATCATTTAAATATTTGTTTGATTGGGGTAAATAAATAATTTGTAATGCCTGTTTTTATAAGAAAATTTTGATCTCATTTGATATTTAAACGTTTTATGTAACTTGATATAAGAAAACCAAAATTATTAAACGAAATGATTATTAATAACAAGTGATTATTAATAACAAGTACGCACATAACATCAAACTACTGCAAGAGTGTTTCGAAAGCATATACGCAGCAGTCTGAGTCTTGGCCGCGCGCAC
Organism: Triplophysa rosa; assembly: GCF_024868665.1. Lineage (NCBI taxonomy): Eukaryota > Metazoa > Chordata > Actinopteri > Cypriniformes > Nemacheilidae > Triplophysa > Triplophysa rosa. The sequence goes on from NW_026634162.1 coordinate 33,536, forward strand.
CTGTACTAACATGCAACGCGACACATGTCCCCTTCATATCTCCTTTACAGTCTTTGGCGTTGTTTTTCATCCCGAAAGATTATTATTTTGCTCGTTTTATATAAATTAGGCTACTGTGAAATACAAGTTTATGTCAAAAACACATGAAAACAGTCCGTTATGTATTAAGTGAGAGTAAAAGTAAAAAGTTGGATAAATATCACTATATTGGATCAGTGAATTGAAGTGACTGTTGTTATTGCGGAATAAACCCCTTCAGTGTGATAAGCCTACAAGAAGACCCTCCGCTGCGCGTCATGTCCTGATCACACTGCCGGGGCTTATATTCTCCGGCTGCATTACATTATCCCTTACGAATAGACTAAAGACCTGCTGCTGTTTTTGTCGTCAGTGTTAATAAAACAACAAAATACAAAATCATGAACTGCTCTTGACTAAAGAAGTTTTGAATCTTTATTTTTGAATCAGCGTGTTTATTTAATTCATACAGTGAAGAAGCAGTGTTTCATTTCTACATTATTCAGTTTCTTTGTTAAAATGCTACTGGACTGTTAAATAACCCACTGTACCTGATAATAAGATTTTGTCAACCTCTACTTTGACCTTAATAGTCCCTATACACTTGCCCACCAGCCAAGACAGGCAGCAAGAATAAATTATAGTCCATCAGTCCAGTCTCTGAATGTAGGCTATAAAGAGAATAAACACTTTTCTGCAGCTGACTGAATTTAACTCATTTATTTATGATGGTGCTTTTTTCCTGTTTTAAATAGGCCTATATACAAAAGAGTGGAAAAGTGATGGCTGTGTTACTGTAAAATAGTTGCAAAAAATAACTAAAAACTAAATCCCGGCTGCCCTAAAACTTAATTTAGTGCAATTTTAAATTGAAACAGACTTTTTAATAATATCATTAACTTGTTAAACTTGTTACATTTTTACAGTGTAATAAAATACTTTATTTATTCTAAAAGGTGAAGGGGATGGGGTTGCTGTGAGGGGCTTCCAAATTAAATTTTGCCTAGGGCCTCCAAATGTTTAGAACCGGCCCTGCAAGTACAGTGCATCAACAGCTATGCATTATGAAATACTTCTGTCAAAAACAAATAAAAAATAAAAAAATCATATAATACAATTTATAGGTCCACACAGACCTACTGCTTTAATATGGTGTTGTATACTGACTGTGAACCTATCCTCTCCCTCTATGGTTTAGCTTTCCAGGTGAGATTCAATCCGGGCTGCTCGAGATAATCTCTCCTTCCATCCATTTTTATCCAGACTTCTCTCACCTCAAAGAGTCATTTGGTGACCCTAAAGAACGAGTCAGGTAATACAAATGCTTCATACAAATGCTCCTCATCCCATAAATGTGTGTGTTTGTATTTGTAATGTGTGAATGCTGAGCTATCAAAGCAAGTACATTACCCCCAGTCAGCTTTAGGATTACAAATCGTGTATGTATGCCTTGTATGAGTTATAATACAGTATATACAGTACCAGTCATGAGATTGGAAACACTTACTCATTATTTATATTTTTCTGTCTTTTATAATAATAGTAAATTCATTCCTGTTTTTCTGTTCGTGCGTGTGTGGGAGAGTCCCTGAGGGTCAGACTTTGTTATGCTTTATTTATAATGTTGTACACACACAGCATCTCTGTTCTGTCAGCACAGTTTAAAGGGATAGTTAACCCCAAAATAAACATTCTGTCATCATTTACTCACCTTGGAGTTCTTCCAAATCTGTATAAATATCTTTGTTCTGATGAACACAGAGAAACATATTTGGAAGAATGATTATCACCAAACAGTTACTGGACCCCATTGACTACCATAGTAGGAAAAATTGCGTTGTCATTTTTTTGTTCTTATGAACACAGAAGATATTTTGAAGAATGTAGGCCAGCAAACAGTTATAGGGCACATTTGACTACCGTTGTAATCTTTCCTATTATGGTAGACAATGGGGTCTAAGAACTGTTTAGTTACAAGCATTCTCGGTGTTCAACTAAACAAAGACATTCATTCAGTTTGGAACAACTAGAGAGTGAGTAATTTATGACAGAATTTTAATTTTTGGGTAAACTATCCCTTTAATTAACACAAACCCACATAAACACATCACTAAACCTTAAGTTGACACTGCAGCACACACACTCAAAAACTACTTTGATAAGGCCTGTCACATCAGTTCTATTGCTGAGTCTAGCTTTGATGCACATACACATGTGCTTTCACAGCCACCATTGTGTGTCGTGAATGAAGAGGTGGCAAACACTCTTTAGTTACAATTTCAGCAAATGCAATTGGTTTTATAATGAATTTAACTCAAGCAACCAATCAATATCCCAGGATCTTCATGAAGCTATGAAGCCACGGACAAAGCAACAAAACAGATTTACTTAGCAACTGTTTAACAAGCAACCTAGCAACAGATCCCATAGACTCATATTTTTAAAAGGCCTAGATGATGGATATCTTTGCATCACAATGTCATAGAAACAAGGGGGTGGGCTCATTTTACTTAGTGAACCAATCGGTCTCCCAGAATCGTCATGAAGCTATGAAGCCAAAGCCATGGTAAAAAAACAGATCAACTTACACTTTGTTTCGATCAGCTCCCTTTCTCCCGAGATCGTGAATCAGTATATCATGTACATGGGTCCGGGCACTGGTAAGGACTCTGACTCCCTTCACTTTTTCCTGTGAAGTGACTGCTTAAGTGCGTTGTGATACTTCACAGCTGGTATTCATCAACAACCATCAAAACCGACATCTCTCTGACTTTATTTTTTAAATATTGGTTGAACTACACAGTGTTGGGGAAGCTACTTTGAAATTGTAGTTAGATAAGCAGCAAGCTACTCATTAATAAAAGTAGTTAAGTTACAGTTTAGCTACCCATCTGAAAAAGTAGTTAGCTACTACAAGTTACTATAAAAAAGTAGCTAGCTTCTTTGAAACTACTTTTTATTTTTTACAATCTCGCATTAATGTTTAATATTTATTATAGCAAACTGTACAGTAAATTTCCTAGCTACAGTACTGTTTTTTTACTTTGTATAAATTCTGTTTATATATAATTCTTTAATATTTACTAGTGTATGAATTTACTATAGCTAGGTACTACAGAATACTGTAGTATATGTTAATAGAGTGTGATAGTTACCATAATATTCGACAGCTGTAATATACTTCAATTTACTATAGTAAATACTAAAGTATACTCAGTGGCATGCTGTAGGGTTTTAGTAAGGTGCCTGCAGAATGATATAGTTTTTATAAATAACTGGAAGAGTTTTGAGGGCAGACCTGACCTGTTGAAACGAGATGGTCTCCATCCCTCCTGGGCTGGGGTTTCCATCCTGTCTAGAAATATGGCAAAAAGTCTTAATGCTAATGCTAAAACTTGACTCGCTGGGGCCCAGGTCAGGGAGCAGACAGTATGGCTTAACCAACTGTCTGCTTGCTGTCTCACGTCGCAGAATACACAAAATGTACAACATGTAGTAATCCGTTCTCCCAAACATCACAAAATAGAGACTGTGTCTGTCCCCCGGATTAGCAAACATAAAATAATGCGTAAACCTCTTGAAAGTAATTTAATAAACGTTAAACAAACTAAACATGAACAAAATACAGATAATCAACTGTTACGACTCGGATTGCTAAATATTAGATCTCTCTCTAATAAAGCACTTTTTGTTAACGATATGATAACAGATCATAAAATAGACATGCTCTGTTTGACAGAAACATGGCTAAAACCAGATGATTATATTGCTTTAAATGAATCTGTCCCCCAAGATTATTATTATAAACACGAGCCTCGTCTAAAAGGCAGAGGGGGAGGTGTCGCAGCACTTTACAATAACTCTCTTAGCATTTCCCAGAAGTCGAACTCTAAATATAATTCTTTTGAAGTCATGGTTCTTCATGTTTCAACACCTAATACTAAAGATAAAACTCTTTTTAAATTGATTCTAGCTATTGTATATAGGCCTCCAGGGCACCACACAGATTTTATTAAAGAATTTGGTGGGTTCTTATCAGAACTAGTACTGGCCGCAGATAGACTCCTTGTCGTTGGTGACTTTAACATCCACGTAGATAACGTTACAGATGCCTTAGGAATGGCTTTCAAAGACACTCTTAACTCCATGGGCATTAGTCAACATGTGTCAGGACCCACTCACCTTCGTAATCATACTTTAGATTTAATACTGTCTTACGGTATAAATGTGGACGACGTTAAAATCCTTCAGCAGAGTGAAGACATTTCGGATCATTATCTGGTATTATGTTTGCTTCACTGGCCTACGGCTGCAAATAAAACTCATTGTTACAAATATGGTAGAACAATAACTTCAACTACCAAAGATGCGTTTCTCGATAATCTGCCCGAATTGTCTCAAATCATGAGAAATAACGTTGAAGATCTTGACATTACCACTGAAAATTTTAATTCCACCTTCTCGGTAACGCTAGACAAAGTTGCTCCACTACGTTTAAAGAAGATTAAAAATGGCAGCCCCACACCGTGGTATAATGAACACACTCAGGCTCTAAAGAAAGCGGCCCGAAAAATGGAGCGCAACTTTAAGAAAACTAAATTAGAGGTATTTCGTACAGCATGGAAGGATAGTATTCGAAAATACAGGAAAGCCCTAATAACTTCTAGATCCGCCTACTTTTCATCACTAATAGAAGAAAACCAGCACAACCCTAGGTTTTTATTTAACACGGTGGCTAAATTAACAAAAAATAAATCGTCAGTGACTTCTGATCCTGTATATCAGCATAGCAGTGATGAATTTATGAACTACTTCACATATAAAATCCAAGATATTAGAGAAAAAATTATAACAATGCAATCAGAAGTGAAACCCGCTGAACAAACTAACTACAGCGCCCTTAAGGAGAAAATGCAATTATTTTATACCGTAGATCAAGATGAGCTGTCTAAAATTATTAGATCATCTAAATCAACAACATGCATACTAGACCCTATACCTACAAATCTACTGAAAGAGATGCTCCCAGAAATTATAGATCCTCTTCTTGGTATTATTAACTCATCTCTGACATTAGGACATGTGCCTAAAGCATATAAGGTGGCTGTTATAAGGCCCCTTGTCAAAAAACCCCAACTCGACCCTAGAGAACTAAGGAACTACAGGCCTATATCGAATCTACCTTTCATATCTAAAGTTCTGGAAAAAGTAGTTTCAACTCAATTATGCTCCTTCCTCCAAAGGAATGACATCAATGAAGAATTCCAGTCTGGATTTAGAGCATGTCACAGTACAGAGACTGCTTTGATCAGAGTTACAAATGATCTGCTATTGGCGTCTGACCGAGGTTGTATCTCGTTATTGGTGCTGCTAGACCTTAGTGCTGCATTCGATACCATTGACCACAGCACACTCCTACATAGACTCGAAAATTATGTCGGCATTAAGGGAATAGCTTTGAAATGGTTTAAATCTTATTTATCCGACCGTTTTCAATTTGTAGCAATAAACAATGAGGTGTCACGCAAATCGCAAGTCCAGTACGGTGTACCACAGGGCTCAGTCTTAGGGCCTCTGCTCTTCGCATTATACATGCTACCTCTAGGAGATATAATAAAGCGACACGGAGTTAGCTTTCACTGTTATGCTGATGATACTCAACTTTATATTTCCTCGAAGCCTCATGAAACACAGCAGTTCCATCGAATAATGGAATGCATAGTCGATATAAAAAACTGGATGAGTAACAACTTTTTATTACTGAACTCGGACAAAACGGAAGTGTTACTTATTGGACCGAAAACTGCTATAAGTAACAACCAAGAATACTGTTTAACTATTGACGGATGTTCCATAAAACCCTCGTCGTCAGCAAAGAATCTTGGCGTTCTATTCGATAGTAATCTGTCATTTGAGAGCCACGTCGCCAACACCTGTAAAATTGCGTTTTTCCATCTTAAGAATATATCTAAACTACGTCATATGCTGTCAATCTCAGATGCAGAGAAGTTAATTCATGCATTCATGACATCAAGACTAGATTACTGTAATGCACTGTTAGGTGGTTGCCCTGCAGGCTTATTACAAAAACTCCAATTGGTCCAAAACGCGGCAGCTCGAGTTCTTACACGTACAAAAAAGTATGAACATATTAGCCCGGTTCTGTCAACCTTGCACTGGTTACCTATAAAGCATCGCGTTAACTTTAAAATCTTGCTTATTACCTATAAAGCCTTACATGGTTTAGCTCCTCAGTACTTGAATGAACTCCTTTTGTATTACAGTCCTTCACGTGCATTACGCTCTCAGGCGTCCTGTCAGTTGGTAATACCTAGAATTTCAAAATCAAGTGCAGGTGGTAGATCCTTTTCCTATCTAGCGCCTAAACTTTGGAATAGTCTTCCCTGCACTGTCCGGGAGGCAGACACACTCTGTCAGTTTAAATCTAGACTAAAGACGCATCTTTTTAATCTTGCATACACTACTCTTCCATAATATAAATCTTCAGAGGGTTTAGGCTGCATTAGTTAGATCAACCGGAACCAAAAACACAACTGATGTACTTGTTGCATCAAAGAGTACAGAACAGTACTCTACTCTCAGCCAGTCTTGTCTCATTGTTCCAAGGTTACCACAGCGAGCAGGATGCAGTTCATGGCCTGACCTGATGGTAGAGCGGAGAATGGGAAGTGGGGACCTGACAAGAGCTGAGATGATAGAGCTGGATAAAGAAGGACGCGGTCTCTTGACATGTCTTCACCACAAAATTTCAAATGCTATTAGATTATTAATGATAATCTTAAACTATAATTTATTTTATTATTAAGTTTATTTATTTTATTTAGCCTTGTTGTGCAAGTTCTCTGGAGCTTGTGCAGAGGCAGCAGCTTTTGCCAGAGGGGAACTGGAATCCCCTGGTTGGGCCTGGGTTCTCCTGAGGTTTTTTTTCTCGATTAGAGTTTTGGGTTCCTCGCCACCGTTTGCATACTGTTTTTGCACTATCTGCCTGACCGGGGGGGCTGCTTTAGAATCTTAAAGTTTTACTTAATTAATATTGCATATAGGAATTTATTATCTGTTATATTTGACCTGTGCTTCTCTCTCCTTTATCCTAAATGTGTGCTCTCACTGAGCGTGTGTGTGTGTGCGTACTTGTCTGTGTACGTACGTGTGTGTGTGTGTGTGTGTGTGTGTGTCTGTGTGTGTTGGTGCGTGTGCGTGTTGTGTGTGTGGAGTGTTTTGTGTGTGGGTGTGTCTGTCTTCTGTGTTTTCAACCTTTTCTTGTTTTTGCAGGTACAACTTTGATTGTTTTGCTTGTAGTCAATGTGTCTCATGTACAGCTGCTTTGTAACAATGAAAATTGTAAAAGCGCTATATAAATAAAGTTGAGTTGAGAGTTGAGTTGAGTTGAGTAAGGGCCTTATGTGGGACGTGAAGCGGAGTGGCCGTTACACCTCGTGTGTTCATTAACTTTCATATAATTGAACGGACCGGAGTCAATTATTTCGCTTCTACCACAGAACATTGTTCAAATGTTTAATGTCAATGTTTGTCATGTTATCCTCTTTAAAATGCTGTTGATGGTAGGACTACTTTCGTGCGCATATCATTTCCGTTAGAGCGAATGGACTTGGAAGCTTGAGCCACGTGGTGGGTGTGTGTGTGTGTGTGTGTGTGTCTGTGAGTGAGAGATCGCGCACACACCTGCGTGTTTGCGTTAATGTGACAGAAAAGCCAGTGATAATAAATGATTTATTCCTCATATTGTTTCTAACTTCAACAGTAAAAAAATCACGCAAACTTTTGAAAGAGTAGATCTATCAAAAAATATATGTTATCAATTATAAGCAGCATGAAGAGGAAAACGAACCATTAGGCTATCAGTGTTTATTAATGCATTTTGTTTTTCTATTTAGTTATTTTATTTATTCGATTTCAGTAGGCCTATATGTATTTCTTGTTTTTTTATATGCTTTGTTTATTGAAACGAAACTGCACACGTTTCCATTAACAGTAAAGTTTGACATTATAAACGTCAGATCAAGAGCAGTGGTGTGTGTGGTGATGTCCTGTAGGCTACACTATAACCTTTCTGTTGTTTGAACTTGGCGAAGTGATATGGAGCTGTAAGGCCCGATTCACATTTCACATCTTTTCCGTGCGCATATTTGTTATTGTAAATGTGGACGCCTGGCAGGCGCCCGCTACGCAGTTGCGACGTGCATGTGGTCGAGATGGCAATAGTTCAACTTTTCGGAGAAAGAGGCGCGGCTCGCGTTTTCCGTGTGGTTTTAGTGCGAAATGTTTTTAGATGCGAAACCTAATGCGATCAGCAGACCTGGAACACCTTCATAGGTGTGCATTTACAAAAAAAGATTTTTGCAAAAAAGATTTGCATAAAAATCTTACATTATTTAATTTTTTATGTTCCCTGTGACATCACTAGGTTCAAAGTGTGTGCAAAACAATGCACGCAGAAGGCCTGGGGACTTTGTCTTTTATGCGATCCTGTATTCCATTTAGCCCTGAAGCCATTACAAGCACTCCATCATAGCACTGAGCCACTCCAGCATATCCAGAACCAACCCTGCTAGATCATGGGCTCGTTTTTTGTCCTTAACGTCCTCAAATTTAAAAAATCTCTCCTTTACCCCCATTTCAGTCACGTACCTTAGGAAATATGAGAGCTGAACTGCGTTACTTAAGTCAGTCGACCGTAACCGCCACAAACTTAGTTTGCTTAATCTCTTCTTTGATGTGATCATTTAGCACTTTGGCCACTGCACTTATTGCGGACATCCAGCAGATGTTTCATAGTTTCCTTGTAAAAGAGGATCATCGTGATTACCTCCGTTTTTTTGTGGTTCCGTAATCACCAACTAGACGGTGAGATCATAGAGTACCGCATGAGGGTCCATGTATTTGGAAACTGCCCATCACCTGCTTTGGCCATTTATTGTCTGATAAGAACAGCTATCGAGGGGGAAAGGGAGAACTGAAGTGAGGAAATTTATTGAGAGACACTTCTATGTTGACGATGGCCTCAAATCATTCCCCACAGTGGAGGATGCTGTTAGCTGAGAGCAGCTCAAGAGATGTTGGCTCAATCCAATCTCAAGTTGCATAAAATTGCATCTAATAAACTGGAGCTTATGAAAGCCTCTCCTGCTGTTGATCTAGCTAAGGGTTTACAGGACCTTGATGGTGGCCAAGACCTTTCTTTTGTGCAACAAAGCCTTTGGCCTCAGATGGGACCTATTTGCAGATACATTTACTTTTCAAGTGGCCTATGCTGACAAACCATATACCCAATGTGGTGTGTTATTTACAATTAATAGCCTGTTTGACCCGCTTGAATTTGCTGCTCCTGTGAATATTCAAGGTTGAAGAATTCTTAGAGATCTGAACAGTGATGTCTGTGATTAGGGATGCTCCACTCCCTGCTCACAAGTTTGAAGAATGGCAGAAATGGTTTACTTCTCTACAAGATCTGAAAGAGGTACGGATTTCAAGAATGTACACAACAATCCCTTGTTCTCAAGCTCAGAAAAAAGGAAGTCTGTATATTTTGTGATGCCTCAAGCAAAGCCATTGCTGCTTTTGCCTACTTGAAGGTTATGGATTTCCAAGGACAGTCTGAGGTTGACTTTATTTTTGGTAAGACAAAACTGGAACCGAAACCTGATATTACTATTCCCAGACTTGAACACTGCGTCAATAATAGAGTGCAACGAATTAGGTGATCAACTTAGAAACATCAGTGGCATTATGTTCAAACTGATTTTAATCCATCTGATTGTGGAACAAGAGCTGTTTCAGCAAATCAACTTGCCATCTCAACTTGGCTGACTGGTTCACCTTTTCACTCTCAGATGCCAATTTGTCAACCGGTTGAGGAAGCCTTTGAACTTATCCAGCCTGAATCAGATTCAGAGTTGCGATCTGAGGTAACTACATGTTTCACAAAACTTGAGGTTTTCAAGCTGGACATCATCTTTTCGAGCTGTAGCACGACTCTCACACAAAGCTCATTCCTTCTCAAAAGAACTCAAACAGGATTCTTGCCAAGGCTGGCATATGTGCAAGGACCCTTTAAGCACAGTTCGGTTGGAGGATGCAAAGTTCAAAATCCTACTTACTGTTCAAAGTGAGATATATGTTTATAGGAAATAAAGTGCATTAAGAAGGGAGGACCTATTCAAAAGCGAAGTCCCCTTGTTAAGCTCAATCACTTTATCAATTCTGTACTTAGAGTGGGAGGACTATTGTCGAAGACACTTCTATCGAATGAGTCCCATCCAATTATAATTCCTGGTAGACACCATGTCATTTCTCTGCTTATCAGATTACCATGAAAAGGTTTGCCACCAAGGTCACCATTTTACTGAAGGAGCTGTCAGGGCAGCTGGATTCTAGGTTGTCGGTGGTAAGAGATGTATCAGCAGTCTGATACACAACTGTGTGATATGTCGTAAGGTACGTGGAAGGTTGGAAGAGCAGAAAATGGCAGACCTACCTGCTGTTCGTTTGAGTACAGATCCTCCTTTCACCTATGTAGGTCTTGATGTGTTCGGTCCATGGACCATTACTACAAGAATAATACGAGGAGGACAAAGTAACAGCAAGCGTTGGGCAGTCATTTTCACGTGTATGAGTACACAAGCCATTCATATTGAGATAATTGAATCACTGGATACATCTAGCTTCATGTTTCTCAAACTCTGATCTAGAATTCGGGCCCGGTAGTTCTCACGTTATCCTGAGACCCCGGCCCAGTTACATGCCCAAGATTCCCACCACTCCCTTCCGGGACCAGGTGGTGAACCTGCAGGCGCTCCCCCCTGGGGAGGAAGACCGAACCTCCAACGTGTTGTGTCCAGTACGCGCATTGCATCTCTACTTGGACCGCACGCAGAGCTTTAGAAGCTCTGAGCAGCTCTTTGTCTGTTATGGGGGACAGCACCAGGGGAGGGCTGTCTCCAAACAGAGATTGGCGCACTGGATTGTGGATGCCATTACGTTGGCATACCGGTCCCAAGATAGGCCGTGCCCGCTTGCAGTGAGAGCCCACTCCACTCGGAGTATGGCCTCCTCGTGGGCACTGGCTCAGGGCGCCTCACTGGCAGACATATATAGTGATTGGGCTACGCCCAGTACCTTCACGGGGTTTTACAACCTCCGCGTGGAACCAGTGTCAGCCCATGTCTTACACCCTGCCGGCGTATAAGGCTGGCAACTGGTTTGGGCGTACGCCTGCGAAAGCACCTTCTCCCCTCTCCAGGCGAGTCTAGTGCGCTATCTTAGCCTCCCTACTTCCCCCCTTAGGGCGAAGTATAGGCATTCCATTCATCACTAAGCATTGGCATTATGGTAACAGACCGGGCGGAGCGGTCTGTTAGAACCAAGCCCAGTACTGGTAGAGTCGCCCCTGCTCAGGTGGACCCCTATACTAGGACTGTTGCCCCATACATAGTGACTCCCCTGCAGGGTCGTCCCGTATGTTGAATTCCTCACTCTTGGTTCCCCTGTCGGGGAACCTGTGACTTCCCCTCCAGTGGATTACACCACCTGGGTTCTGTCCCCCATTCGGGCTGACACAATTTCTCACATGTTGTTCTCCCCACTGGTGAGACCATGTTGGTGTCTCCACATGTAACCTCCCCTTGTGGTAGGATGTGGCCTCCGTAACACACGCTTCAGCGAGGAGAGCAGTGTTTCCCCAGTGTTCTTACGGCACCAGACGACGTCTCGTTAATAGAGACGAACGCCACCACCCATGATGGCCGCCGGTACAAGCCTCTCAGTATGCTACTAGTACTGATCCCACTGGAAAATTACGTCTCGCAGTAGCTCTCACTTGTGACTCGCTAGTCCAGTCGGTGTCGCTCCGCTGGAGGTCACGCGCAAATGGCGTGTAAAGATAGGTCCCAAGTATGTCTCTCAACACAACGTCGAGATACCGACTGAAGGGGAAAGTCTCGGTTACGACTGTAACCTCTGTTCCCTAATGGAGGGAACAAGACGTTGTGTCTTCATGCCACAATGCTTCACGGATCCGCTGCAGCGACCGGGAGATGTCTCTCAGGTTCCTCAGCCCAAAGGGTGAGTGAATGGCCGTTGCCACCTCCCTTTTATACCCGTATGCACGGGGCGGGGACTGGCGTGCGTGTTCGCCACAGCCCATTGGCGTTTTAAACTCCTCTCGGCGATAGAAGGCAAGGCTCGGACTGTGATAAAATTTTGCCCATTTCGCGAAAATTAAAGAAAATTCCACTCAGGTATTTGCAGTATTGCGTGAAGTGAATTCTTGTTCCTCTTCTTATGTAATCTTATAGCAACAGACAGGAAACAGAAAGAGGGGGAATCTCTACAGGAATTTTCTCATGCATTGATGGCTCTTATGGATAGTGTATGAAAAGCTAACCCTAATGTTGTGTCTGATTATCAGGTGATTCTGCGAGATCAGTTTTGCGAAAATGTTCAGGACCATGCACTTTGTAGGGAACTAAAGAAGTTGGTGAGGCAGGAGTCGTCTTTGACTCTCCTTGAATTACGTAAAGAGGCAATGCGTTGGGTGGAGGAAGGACAGCCCCAAAGAATTAGACCGGGAAGGGTAGTTCCGCACTTTGAAACGCAAGCTGTTGCTATGTGTGAAGAGAACCGTCTTGTAAGTTCCGAAGTTATGGAATTGAAAGACATGGTCTTCATGACTGCGCATGGTTGGTATTAAAAGCTGCTAATGGCATGGATATTCCTTGCGTGGGTTATGTAGAACTCGATGTTACTTTATTTGGGGTTACATTACCCAGAAAAGGGATTTTGATTGTTAAAGATACCTGTTCTCCTAGTATGTATGCTCAGAAGGAGAAAATTCCTGCTGTGTTGGGTATGAATATTATCCGAGAATGTTACGCTAACCTGTTTAACGAACAAGGTGCTGAGCTTTTTAAGATCCCCAAATACAATCAGCTACTTTAGTGTGGAAACAGGCACTTCGCTGCTGTCAGAAAATTGAAGCTACAGTATGTCAAATTCTTCCTCTTCTTTTAAGGTGAGAGTGCAGGGTAAAACCCCAGTTCGTGTGGCGCGAGCACACTGACCATGGTTCCCGTTACCTGCCCCCAAGTTTCAGGTGCAATGGCCGAGTTTCTCCTGGATCTGTTGGGGCCAGAAGAATGTGCCCTTCCTGAAGGTTTGCTAATGTCCCCCTCCCTGGTATATGCAGAGAGAGGGTTACAATATGCACCCATTGTTAATGTAGGTAGTATGGAGGTATGGGTAGAACCACGTCAGATTATAGGCACTGTTCAGGTAGTGAAAGTGATAAGTGCCCCAGAGCCTAGGTTCGAATTATGCCTGGAAGATTTTATTGTGCCCAAGTGTCTGTTCAGGTGGGGGAGCAGTTGCCAAGCTGCCACATTGACCTGCCCTTATTTGAAGGGCTGACTGAGCACGAAGCTGTAACGGTTTCAGCACCACCGGCCACGCCCCCCATGTCGTCACCACCAGCTCGCTTTACCCGTTCCCTCTCCCCGGAGTTCTGAACTCAGTTCCCCAGCATGCACCGCACATCCACCATTTTTGATTAGTCCACACCTGCATCACATCATCAGGATTCTATTTAAGTTTGCACCTTTTTGTTCTTCCCTGTTCAGTCTTGTTGTCTTCACTGCAATTCTATACCCCGATAAGTATACTTACCTGTTTTTTTGGATATTCCTGTTTTTGAATACTTACCTGTTTTTGGATATTCCTGTTTTTGAATACTTACCTGTTTTTGGATATTCCTGTTTTTGAATACTTACCTGTTTTTGGATATACCTGTTTTTGAATACTTACCTGTTTTTGGATATTCCTGTTTTTTGAATACTTACCTGTTTTTGGATATTCCTGTTTTTGAATACTTACCTGTTTTTGGATATACCTGTTTTTGAATATTTACCTGTTTTTGGATATTCCTGTTTTTTGAATACTTACCTGTTTTTGGATATTCCTGTTTTTGAAATAAACTCCTTTTTCTTATCTACCTCTGTGGTGTGCTCTCCGTCTACCAGAACCCTGACAGAAGCAGAGCAGGCAAGGGGGCTTTTGAATAAATATCAGGTAGTTTTTTCTACTACCGAGGGGGATATAGGCTGTACTGCCTTGATTAGACATGAGATTCCATTAATGGATGATAAACCAGTCCAACAACCATGTAGACGAATTCCCCCTGCCCAGTATGAGTGTGTACGCTCTCATATCCAACAGCTTTTGGACAGTAAGGTAATAAGGGAAAGTAGTAGTCCTTACTCGTCTCCGATTGTCCTACTACAGAAGAAGGATGGAACGGTTAAGATGTGTGTCGATTATCGTCAATTGAATGCAAAGACTCGCAAGGACGCTTATCCACTGCCAAGAATAGAGGAGTCTCTGGATGCACTTACGGGGGCAAGATGGTTTTCTACCCTAGATTAAACTAGTGGCTACAACCAGGTTGAGGTAGCTGAGGTAGATAAAGCAAAGTCTGCTTTTTCTACCCTGTTTGGGTTGTTTGAGTTTAACCGTATGCCCTTTGGGCTGTGTAATGCACCAGGTACATTCCAGAGACTCATGGAATGGCTGTTTGGGGATAAGCGGTTCTCCTCGTTGGTGTTGTATTTAGATGATATATAATTGTGTTCTCCTCTTCTGTACAGGAACATTTGTTGCGGTTGGGAGATGTTTTTAAGCGGCTACAGCAGGAGGGTCTGAAGATTAAGCCGAGTAAATGCAATTTCTTTCTTTCAGAAGCAAGTGAAGTATTTGGGACACCTAGTGTCTGAGCAGGGAGTTTCAGCTGACCCTGATAAAGTGGCGGTAGTAAAAGACTGGAATCGTCCTGTACACCTGGCAGAACTTTGTTCATTTTTAGGTTTTTCCAGCTATTATCGTCGGTTTATCGATGGATTTGCAAAGCTGGCTAAACCTCTTCATGAATTGGTAACTAGATTGAGTGGCGCCGTAAAGAAGGGCAAGACTCCACGGTTACCCTTAGTTTCGGTATGGGACGAAGAGTGTGAGAACAGCTTCCAAACCCTGAAGACAAAGTTGGTGACAGCGCCTGTACGCAGATTTCCAGAAGCCTTTTGTTCTGGAAATAGATGCAAGTCATCAGGGTTTGGGGGCAGTTTTGTCCCAAGAGCAGGATGTTAGGCGTCGTCCCATTGCTTATGCTGGCTAAATGTGCTGGCTAAGGCTAATCGTAAATTCAGTAAGATTGTCATTCACGTCGGCACAAATGATGTTCGACTCCGTCAATCGGAGATCACAAAAGATAACATTAAAGAGGTGTGTGAGCTCGCAAGTACGATGTCAGACACTGTAATATTCTCTGGCCCCCTCACTGCTTATCGTGGTGATGAGATTCATAGCAGATTATCATCACTAAATGGCTGGTTGTCTGAGTGGTGCCTGCAGAATGATATAGTTTTTATAAATAACTGGAAGAGTTTTGAGGGCAGACCTGACCTGTTGAAACGAGATGGTCTCCATCCCTCCTGGGCTGGGACTTCCATCCTGTCTAGAAATATGGCAAAAAGTCTTAATGCTAATGCTAAAACTTGACTCGCTGGGGCCCAGGTCAGGGAGCAGACAGTATGGCTTAACCAACTGTCTGCTTGCCGTCTCACGTCGCAGAATACACAAAATGTACAACATGTAGTAATCCGTTCTCCCAAACATCACAAAATAGAGACTGTGTCTGTCCCCCGGATTAGCAAACATAAAATAATGCGTAAACCTCTTGAAAGTAATTTAATAAACGTTAAACAAACTAAACATGAACAAAATACAGATAATCAACTGTTACGACTCGGATTGCTAAATATTAGATCTCTCTCTAATAAAGCACTTTTTGTTAACGATATGATAACAGATCATAAAATAGACATGCTCTGTTTGACAGAAACATGGCTAAAACCAGATGATTATATTGCTTTAAATGAATCTGTCCCCCAAGATTATTATTATAAACACGAGCCTCGTCTAAAAGGCAGAGGGGGAGGTGTCGCAGCACTTTACAATAACTCTCTTAGCATTTCCCAGAAGTCGAACTCTAAATATAATTCTTTTGAAGTCATGGTTCTTCATGTTTCAACACCTAATACTAAAGATAAAACACTTTTTAAATTGATTCTAGCTATTGTATATAGGCCTCCAGGGCACCACACAGATTTTATTAAAGAATTTGGTGGGTTCTTATCAGAACTAGTACTGGCCGCAGATAGACTCCTTGTCGTTGGTGACTTTAACATCCACGTAGATAATGTTACAGATGCCTTAGGAATGGCTTTCAAAGACACTCTTAACTCCATGGGCATTAGTCAACATGTGTCAGGACCCACTCACCTTCGTAATCATACTTTAGATTTAATACTGTCTTACGGTATAAATGTGGACGACGTTAAAATCCTTCAGCAGAGTGAAGACATTTCGGATCATTATCTGGTATTATGTTTGCTTCACTGGCCTACGGCTGCAAATAAAACTCATTGTTACAAATATGGTAGAACAATAACTTCAACTACCAAAGATGCGTTTCTCGATAATCTGCCCGAATTGTCTCAAATCATGAGAAATAACGTTGAAGATCTTGACATTACCACTGAAAATTTTAATTCCACCTTCTCGGTAACGCTAGACAAAGTTGCTCCACTACGTTTAAAGAAGATTAAAAATGGCAGCCCCACACCGTGGTATAATGAACACACTCAGGCTCTAAAGAAAGCGGCCCGAAAAATGGAGCGCAACTTTAAGAAAACTAAATTAGAGGTATTTCGTACAGCATGGAAGGATAGTATTCGAAAATACAGGAAAGCCCTAATAACTTCTAGATCCGCCTACTTTTCATCACTAATAGAAGAAAACCAGCACAACCCTAGGTTTTTATTTAACACGGTGGCTAAATTAACAAAAAATAAATCGTCAGTGACTTCTGATCCTGTATATCAGCATAGCAGTGATGAATTTATGAACTACTTCACATATAAAATCCAAGATATTAGAGAAAAAATTATAACAATGCAATCAGAAGTGAAACCCGCTGAACAAACTAACTACAGCGCCCTTAAGGAGAAAATGCAATTATTTTATACCGTAGATCAAGATGAGCTGTCTAAAATTATTAGATCATCTAAATCAACAACATGCATACTAGACCCTATACCTACAAATCTACTGAAAGAGATGCTCCCAGAAATTATAGATCCTCTTCTTGGTATTATTAACTCATCTCTGACATTAGGACATGTGCCTAAAGCATATAAGGTGGCTGTTATAAGGCCCCTTGTCAAAAAACCCCAACTCGACCCTAGAGAACTAAGGAACTACAGGCCTATATCGAATCTACCTTTCATATCTAAAGTTCTGGAAAAAGTAGTTTCAACTCAATTATGCTCCTTCCTCCAAAGGAATGACATCAATGAAGAATTCCAGTCTGGATTTAGAGCATGTCACAGTACAGAGACTGCTTTGATCAGAGTTACAAATGATCTGCTATTGGCGTCTGACCGAGGTTGTATCTCGTTATTGGTGCTGCTAGACCTTAGTGCTGCATTCGATACCATTGACCACAGCACACTCCTACATAGACTCGAAAATTATGTCGGCATTAAGGGAATAGCTTTGAAATGGTTTAAATCTTATTTATCCGACCGTTTTCAATTTGTAGCAATAAACAATGAGGTGTCACGCAAATCGCAAGTCCAGTACGGTGTACCACAGGGCTCAGTCTTAGGGCCTCTGCTCTTCGCATTATACATGCTACCTCTAGGAGATATAATAAAGCGACACGGAGTTAGCTTTCACTGTTATGCTGATGATACTCAACTTTATATTTCCTCGAAGCCTCATGAAACACAGCAGTTCCATCGAATAATGGAATGCATAGTCGATATAAAAAACTGGATGAGTAACAACTTTTTATTACTGAACTCGGACAAAACGGAAGTGTTACTTATTGGACCGAAAACTGCTATAAGTAACAACCAAGAATACTGTTTAACTATTGACGGATGTTCCATAAAACCCTCGTCGTCAGCAAAGAATCTTGGCGTTCTATTCGATAGTAATCTGTCATTTGAGAGCCACGTCGCCAACACCTGTAAAATTGCGTTTTTCCATCTTAAGAATATATCTAAACTACGTCATATGCTGTCAATCTCAGATGCAGAGAAGTTAATTCATGCATTCATGACATCAAGACTAGATTACTGTAATGCACTGTTAGGTGGTTGCCCTGCAGGCTTATTACAAAAACTCCAATTGGTCCAAAACGCGGCAGCTCGAGTTCTTACACGTACAAAAAAGTATGAACATATTAGCCCGGTTCTGTCAACCTTGCACTGGTTACCTATAAAGCATCGCGTTAACTTTAAAATCTTGCTTATTACCTATAAAGCCTTACATGGTTTAGCTCCTCAGTACTTGAATGAACTCCTTTTGTATTACAGTCCTTCACGTGCATTACGCTCTCAGGCGTCCTGTCAGTTGGTAATACCTAGAATTTCAAAATCAAGTGCAGGTGGTAGATCCTTTTCCTATCTAGCGCCTAAACTTTGGAATAGTCTTCCCTGCACTGTCCGGGAGGCAGACACACTCTGTCAGTTTAAATCTAGACTAAAGACGCATCTTTTTAATCTTGCATACACTACTCTTCCATAATATAAATCTTCAGAGGGTTTAGGCTGCATTAGTTAGATCAACCGGAACCAAAAACACAACTGATGTACTTGTTGCATCAAAGAGTACAGAACAGTACTCTACTCTCAGCCAGTCTTGTCTCATTGTTCCAAGGTTACCACAGCGAGCAGGATGCAGTTCATGGCCTGACCTGATGGTAGAGCGGAGAATGGGAAGTGGGGACCTGACAAGAGCTGAGATGATAGAGCTGGATAAAGAAGGACGCGGTCTCTTGACATGTCTTCACCACAAAATTTCAAATGCTATTAGATTATTAATGATAATCTTAAACTATAATTTATTTTATTTAGCCTTGTTGTGCAAGCTCTCTGGAGCTTGTGCAGAGGCAGCAGCTTTTGCCAGAGGGGAACTGGAATCCCCTGGTTTGGCCTGGGTTCTCCTGAGGTTTTTTTTCTCGATTAGAGTTTTGGGTTCCTCGCCACCGTTTGCATACTGTTTTTGCACTATCTGCCTGGCCGGGGGGGCTGCTTTAGAATTTAAAAGTTTTACTTAATTAATATTGCATATAAGAATTTATAGTCTGTTATATTTGACCTGTGCTTCTCTCTCCTTTATCCTAAATGAGTGCTCTCACTGAGCGTGTGTGTGTGTGTGCGTACTTGTCTGTGTACGTACGTGTGTGTGTGTGTGTGTGTGTTGTGTGTGTGTGTGTGTGTGTGCGTGCGCATCCGTGTGTGTGTGTGTGTCTCTATGTCTATGTGTGTTAGTACGTGTGCATATTGTGTGTGTGGAGTGTTTTGTATGTGGGTATGTCTGTCTTCTGTGTTTTCAACCTTTTCTTGTTTTTGCAGGTACAACTTTAATTATTTGCTTATAGTCAATATGTCTCATGTACAGCTGCTTTGTAACAATGAAAATTGTAAAAGCGCTATATAAATAAAGTTGAGTTGAGTTATGCCAGTAGGGGTCTGCGGAGGACACACTCTCTCGACAGGCCATGAATAATGTGTTCCCAGGAACAGATATTCCGCAAGTTTTAGAGCAGCAGTTGAGGGGGGGGATCTCCGGTATGTGTAGTGGTGAGTGCCAATGAGGTTGCTGCATTGCCTGGATGTTCACAGGTAGATTTAGCTTGTTTGCAGATGGCGGACCCAGTCATTGGTCCTATTATAAATGCCTGGGCCACAGGTAGTGGTTTACTGTACAGAATTGGTTTGTAGGGATAGAGTGGTGAGAGATGGCTAGGCAGTGGGACCGTTTGCGTGAGAGAGAGGGATGCCTTTATCGTTTAGTGTATACTCCGGATGGTCATCAAGAAATTTATCAGTTGTTGTTGCCTCAAAAACTTCACAGGGAGGTATTTAGTCACTTGCATGACAGTCATGGGCATCAAGGGAGAGATCGAACCGTAGAATTAGTGAAGCGTCGTTGTTATTGGCCAGGAATGGTGAGAGACGTGGAACGTTGGTGTCAGGAATGTCAGCAGTGCATCCTCGCTAAAGCAGTTCAACCAAAGGTTAGGTAATTTATGGGAACGCTATAGGCATCCCGGCCTCATGAAATCTTGGCCATGGATTTTACGGTGTTGGAGCCTGTGAGCGATGGTAGGGAGAGTGTCTTGGCACTTACAGATGTTTTTTCCAAGTTTACCCAAGCTATCCCTACTCGGGATCAGCGAGCGAGTACTGTGGCAGAGGTGTTGGTTTGACATTGTTTTCACCTATTTGGTGTCCCTTGTCGTCTGCATTCAGACCAAGGGAGAAATTTTGAGTTACCTTATTAGCCAGTTATGTAAAGTATATGGGGTACAGAAGAGTCGCACTACTCCTTACCATCCGCAGGGTAATGGGCAGTACGAACGCTTTAATCGCACTCTCCATGACCTGTTGCGGACTCTGCCCCCAGAGAGAAAGAGGAGGTGGCCTCAACATCTGCCACAGCTGGTCTATGCTTACAATACCACAGTGCATTATTCCACTGGCATGAGTCCATATTTCTTAATGTTTGGATGTGAACCTAAGTTACCAGTTGATTTTTTGTTAAATCAGTGGGAAGGAACTGTAGAGACCACAGAACATTGGATTGTGGAACATCAAGGTAGGCTTCAGGCAGCGTACGGTGAAGTACAGGAAAGATTGAGGGAAAAGGTTGTTTGCCGTAATAGGCGCTATGAGAGTGAACGATCAGGGTTTTAGGGAAGGTGAGTTGGTTTACCTTAGGAGCCATCATCGTGGACGAAGTAAAATTCAGGATGTATATGATTTGTGTCTGTATTAGGTGGTGCGTGAGCCAGGGGAGCAGGGTGTGGTGTACTCTGTTGCTCCTGTGTCTCAGGCAGGGCCAGTGAAACAGGTCCATCAGATGGAAATGCGTAAGGCATTTATTGACGTTGGTCCAAGTAATGGCGACACTGCGTCTGAGAAAGAAGTTAGTTCGAGTAGTATCTCTTCTACGGATTCAGATAGCGATTCTCCTTCATGTGTAGTATTGCAAGGTGATTGTGACATGCAACCTTTTAGGTCAGCTGAGGATGGCACCTTGGAGGTCCCCCCTGTGTTAGAAGCTCAACCCTTAGGACTACGGCGCTCTAGTAGGTGTACCGCGGGCCAGCATTCCAACCCGTTGGAATGGTTGCCTATGACTACAGTCATTGGGCAGGAATTGTAGCCTTGGAAAAGTGTGTGTTTCTAAGTTTATTTTTTGTATGGGTATATCGACAGGTCGCTGATAAAAGTCTCGGGGGAAGAATGTAGCCGGCGAGCTGGCTCCTTTTGCTTGGAGGGCGTGGCCGAGTACATGGTTGGAGGGTTTATAAGCAGGCATTTGAGAGGACGCCAAAATATGAGGTCCGGTGTCACGAACGGGGGTGAGACACGGATACAAGGACAGAGGACCCAGGCACAGACAGCGGGAAGGGGTTAACAAAAGATAGTTTTAATAACATAGACAAAACAAAAACACACGAGGGGGTAAAATACAAAGAACAAGGGTAGAAACATGGTGGAGGGACAGGGACACGGACTAACTACACTAGACAAGACTAAAGATAACAATTGACATAAACTACAAATAACTAGACTAGACTACACTGAACTAGACACAGGGACTCAGGGCATATAAAGGGATCAAATCAAGAGGTGGACAGCTGTGGGGCATGAAACAATAAACGAGCAATAATGAGGAGACGAGAGGGCGGGAACAGAGACGAGATCGGAGAGGGTGTATGGAAGGCAATATGGACAAAAATGCCCCTCTCCACATAAAACATGAGGTTCTGTCATGTTCCTGCCACTAGACCACGAGAAACATGACATGATGCGGCAGAATCATGATATCCGGTCCTTTTGTTTGATAGCAGGCACGTGGAAGCCTTCGGGTATGTTCTGGCTGTCGTTTGTGCACGGCTATGGCCCAGAGCAGGTAGACTAAGTGGATGTAGTTTTTATGGTTACAAAGCCTTGTTTGAAATCGCGTATCCTATTTAATGCAGATGCGAACATCGTGCTGTTTGGTAGTACTTCCTTGTTCGTATGTGTGGACGCCGTTTGAGTGAGCAGGTACGTGCATGAATAGCGTGGGGGTTTTCCCAGCGTTCACAAAACATTGCTTTACTCAACTAAGGTATTATGTTTTTAATGCAGACACGGACTTATAGACCATCAGTAATGTCGGGTGGTTTGATCATGGAAATAGGTCCAGTGTTGATGGCAGTGCTGCAGGTAATTGCAACTGTGTTTTTATATAGGGTTTGGAGGGTTTTAAAGTGTAATAAGATTACATTTTACATTTACGCATTTGGCAGACGCTATTATCCAAAGCGACTTACATTGCATTATCCTATACACTTATACATAGGTATGTGCAATCCCCTGGGATCGAACCCACAACCAATGCTCTTACCACTGAGCTACATGAAAGCTAATTAAAGGAAACTTAAAAGAAGATTAAAGGAAACATTTGTATTGTTATTTAAATGATAAAGTGTTTTTTGTGTTTTTTGTATTAGGTGTAGTTGTTCGCTGTTCCTCCTGTTTGTTTTGGTTTGTTTTCCTTCGCTGGCCGGTCCCTGTATGTATGCGCCGTACGTTTCCAATCTAGCAGTCGGCTATGGTTATGGTGTATCGGACTGGCTAGCAAGGTGGTTCAAGGTGGTTTCTTTTTCTTTTCTTATTTTTGATTTTGTGTGTATGTCCCTTCCCAGCCTCTCAATGTCCAGCCATTATAACACCCTCCATATTACATTGAAGCTTACTGCGCGTGGACTATTCTCTTTCGCGCGGTTTGGTGTAGAATTGATTTTGGCATGAATTATGTTTTTTTTTTGTTTGTTTGAAGTGTATTATGAGTTTGGGACCTATATATGATTTATTTTGGGATTTTGGGTTTTGAGTTACTCTGTGTTTAGGCCGACATTGTACCTGGGGGTTGGCTGACGATGAATCAGACCTGTTGAGAGAGGGGGGAATAAATTTGTTATATATGTTGTTTTTTGTTGGATAATTTATTTGCTTGTCCTAATAAATTCTTATTTTGGGGAAAACCTTGTCCCTTTGTGCGTACTTTAAAGTTCAGGGGTTGCTACCTGTGCCAAGAGTAAAAGTCTCGGAGTTACATACTGTACATATCCTATTGAGAATTGAGCAGTGTCTCACCTAATCCAAGTTCTTCCACTCAAATTCCGTAAGGTGGCGAAGGAAGGATGATACCCTGGTGTTAATAGCTGTTGTTTTTCTCTTCACAATTTCGCCTGTCTTTTGACTCACTCCAGTCTTTGCGGTGCACTTTGTTCCATCCTCTGGATTTTTTCTCACTAAAAATCTTAAATTAACAGGGAAATACTGAAATACTACTCACCCTCTTGTCATTTCAGACCTGCATGACTTATTTCTTTTGCAGAACACAAAAGAATATATTCTGAAGAATGTTGGTAACTGAACAGCAGTGGTCACCCATTTACTTCTATTGTATGAACACAAAACCAATGCAATGAATGGGTGCCAGTTACCAACATTCTTCAAAATATCTTCTTTCGTGTTCTGTGGAAGAATCAAAGTCATACAGTTTTGAAATGACAAGAGGGTAAATGATGACAGAAGTTTCATTTTTGGGTAAACATTATCAGCCACATAATCACATCCTTGAACACTGCATTTGTGGTTACCACTACACTGAAACGTGCTTGGTTTCTGTGACAGAGCAGGTGTGTGATTTCTGAACATGTGAGACTTCAATGCAGAAAAAGTTCTGAAATTCCCAAAGTTCTATGCCACATGAAAATCTGTAATTAGCTAGGTTTATATAACTTTTTGCATGCTCACAAAACGTTTTTAAAACGGGCAGTAGGTATGGTGGTTGCAAACCTTACAGATATTGCTAGCAGTCTTTCACAGAAAATGGTTAAACAAAGTAGTAATAATACTTTACCTTGCTTTTTGCTCTCATGGGAATAAAAATATTCGTTGGAAATGTACGGTTCTCTCAGCTCCGCCGGGAAAGTCCTCTCAGCTCTGTTGGGAAAGCGCGGTTCTTTCGGCTCTGTCGGGAAAGTTCTCTCAGCTCCGTCGGAAATGTGTGGTTCTCTCAGGTATTAATGGAATTAATGGAGGGCAAAGTCCCTCTCAGCTCCGCCGAAAACACACCGTTACATCTTCAGCTCAGGTGTTTTCCAGAACTGTGTCTCTCAAATATACTTCCTCGGTAAAAACCTCCTTCGTGCTGCTGTGGGGTTCGTTTTTCAAAAAGCAGGGCAAAGTCTATATGCTATCCCTCAGAAATGAGCAAAATAATTACTTTCTGTTTAAAGACCGGGGAAATACAGTAAAATACATCAATTTTTAAAAATACAGTAAATCACTGTATTTAGTGTTTGACGTCACACAAAATTCCCATAATGCAATGGAAATTACAGTTATTTACTGCATAGAGAAATTGCTGTATTATACTGGGAGATATAAAGTAAATAACTGTAAAAATTACAGAAATGTCTAACAGTGTTGTTAACAATTATGTAATGTATTAGCTAACATGAACTAACAATGAACAATTCTTTACAGCATGTATTAATATTAATTCATGTTAATTTCAGCATTTACTAATACATTATTAAAATCAAACATTGTCACTGTTAACATTCGTTAATGTACCATGAACTAACATGAATAACTGCATTGACATGAACTGACATTAACAAGGATTAATAAATGCTAATGTTAGCTAATGCATTCACTAATGTTAACTAATAGCACCTTATTGTGAAGTGTAACATAGAAAACTCATGCATAGGCTAAAAAATTCTGATATTTAGACTCTCTCAGCAAGGGTTTAGTAAAACATAAACAGATATTTCAGTATATTGGTAACAAATACATTCTCTGAGTGTTTATATGTCACATCCATAACTGTCACATCCGTCAGTTGGAGTGCCCTTGTGCTACACCAGAGAGGACTCCCCACATCACCCAGACTGCCATATTACACTACATTACCCATAACCCTTTGCTGGACTCATCCATGATTGCATTCACCTGTTTTCTGATAGCTTTGTTGTCTAGTGCATATTTATCTCAGTGTGTTCGGTTTTCGTTTGTCTGGCATTGTTGTTTAAATGTTGATGTGTTCCCAGTGTTCTTGAGTTCCTTGTGTTCTGTGTTCTGTTGGACTTTAGAGGCAGTCCTGCATGTTCAAAATTCGAAGAGAAACTTTTAAGTTCAAAACTGAAGTTTATTAATCAGATTTCAAAGAATAACAAAGCTTTGGGTTGTCAGTTGCTCTCCACACTCTCTCCAACAGCCAACCACCAAAATATTCAAATACACCCATATTTATAAAGTATGTGACGTCGCTCTATCTTCTGACTCCTCCTCTGCTTTTTGCTCCCTTTCCACCAATCACCGTGAAGTCCTTTTTCTTAGTTCCTGTAAAATAACATTTCAAAACGTATATCCTGTGGTCAATCGCCAGTCCTGAGGAATGTTCTCCAGGACAGTTTCTTTTTGGGGAGCGGTCTCCTAGAAACAGTCCATTGTGGCCGGACAACATACCAACATTCTTAACATTCTTTTAGTAAAAAGAAAACACTCAATCATCTAATGTTTTTAATTATATAGCGTTGTTTCTTAATCCTATGATTCATTAAAACACATCACAACTCATGATTATACTTAAAACATATGTAGTGGATTAATTCATATTATTTCTTTTCTTTATAACTCTTTGTGTGTGTGTGTTTATCTAGATAATTTATGACTCCAACCCCCAACTTTCTCTGTTCTCCCTGCCTGCCACAGCAACCCCCCACCGAGCGAAACAGAAAGCACACGACAAAAACACACAGCCCAATGAAACAAATGAAAGAAAACACTTATTGATTATATTGATATTTAAATCATACTTTTATCTGAAAAATATTCCCACAGTTCATCTGTGTTTTTGGATTAATAAAGACTCTTATCTGCATTTGGATCCTGCTCTCCTGTCTCATCTTAACAATAACGCTGGAATCGGGGAGATAAAAGATGTTTGTTGAGATTTATTTTGTGTTTAATGCCACCTTAGAGCATATATAGTAGGTTTTTCTTGAAAGGCTAACATATTATTGCTAGAATAAATGTGATTTCACTTTTGGAAGCATGCTTTTATGCTCTATATTGTGCTCCAAATTCAGCCAGTTGCATACTCAGAACTGACGTCAAGAACAAAACACATTCCCAAATAAAAAATGCTACACAACCCAATTTTAGCCTGTTTTACAATCGCAGATTTCTCCAAACTGATACTAAATTGCTTTGTTACAGACTGACAAATGAATCCGTCATTACCTGGTTCAGATCATGGGTGTAGCTTCCGGGGGGGCCTCAATCGGCTAAAAGATGTTTGATGAGTATGTTTGGTTAGTAACGTAACAAACAGAGATTGTGAATGATATGATTAAAAACATAATATTAACGTTACAAATTACTAAGATCAATTTTTATGAAATTCGAAATTAGTTCTTATTTTTTGTTATAATACTTTTGTTATATATTTGTTCGCAATGTTATTTGAGTTTATTTTAAATGTTTAATTGAAATGTTTGAACTAGTTGGAGTTTTTGTTAAATGTTACATTTTGATTATAGATGCTGTAGTGAGCTTCAGTCAGCAAAACATAGAATATTTCTTAATTTGGCAACATTTTTAAGGTGGAAGAAGGCTGTTTTTGTGACGTTTGAGATGTGATTTCCAGATGACAGGTTACGGTCTAATGTAACGCCTAGGTCTTTAACTGTATTTGTTGGAGTAACAGTGCTGCCTTCGATTTGCAGGTTATAATCCGAAATATTCAGATCACGTGTCTTTTGTCCGATAAGTAATATTTTTGTTTTATTAGACTTTAAAAGAAGGAAATTACTAGTCATCCAATGTTTTATATCTTCGATGCACTCTGCCAATTTGGATAGCTGGAAGGAATCATCTGGTCTTGATGAGATATACAGTATAGCTGAGTATAATCTGCATAACAGTGGAAGCTAATTCCATGTTTTCTCATAATGTTGCCAAGGGGCAGCATGTATATGGAAAATAGCAAGGGTCCTAAAACCGATCCCTGAGGTAATCCATAATTTACTTGAGTTAGATTTGACGATTCCCCATTTAAATGGACAAATTAATATCTGTCTGACAAGTAAGATCTGAACCATTGTAGTGCCTGTCCCTGAATACCAGTATAATTGTGTAAGCGATCTACAAGTATGTTATGGTCTACAGTATCGAATGCAGTGAGATGTTACCTTTATCTGATGCTATAAGCAGGTCGATTGTAATTTTAATGAGCGCAGTTTCAGTGCTATGATGCGGTCTAAAGCCTGACTGGAATTTTTCGTGTATGTCATTATTTTGTAAGAAAGAGCACAACTGAGTGGAAACTACTTTTTCTAGTATTTTAGACATGTAAGGGAGATTTGAAATCGGTCTATTGCTTCCTAGTTCATTGGGGTCTAAGTTTGGTTTCTTGATAAGAGGCTTAATGACGGCCAGCTTAAACGGACGTGGGACATGGCCTACATTAATTGACAAGTTGATAATGTTATAAATGGGTTCAATTGCAACAGGTAGTAACTCTTTTAATAATTTAGTTGGTATGGGGTCTTATAATCATGTTGTAGGTTATATGTTGCAATAAGTTTAATTAAATGTTCCTGTTTTATAGGTGAAACACTAGGTTTTCTTTTGGGGCGATGGTTGGTACTAATTCATAGGACAGACTTGGAGGTTAAGTTTTTACTATTTTGTCTCGTATGTTTTCGATTTTCTCTGTAAAAAATGTCATGAATTCATTGCTACCAAGGTGCGGCGGAATAACCAGGTCAGGTGATTTCTGTTTATTTGTTAATTTAGCAAATGTACTAAATAAAAACCGTGGAAAGGTTTTGTTAGGTTCTAGACCTTATTTTCAAATAACAAATAATTTAATAATTATCTGTTAAACATGTTATAACCAGCAATGTAATATCCAAGACAACTAAGATACAAATAAATTAAGATACACAGTAAAGGTTTGTTCCCCTGAACTCAACCTTGTTGCAGACGTTTGTGCTGCTATACTAGACGGTAGACTCTGAACTTGGTTGATCTGTTACAGTCTCTAGGGGCATGGGCTGGAGACCCAGAACTTTGTGTTACTGTTACAGTGTCTCTGATGGGAAGATTCAGAATAAGGCCACGTTTACACAATGAAAAACGGAAAAGTTTTTCCTTTGCGTTTTTGAAAAGTTTCACGTACACATGATAGCGTTATCAAAACTGTCTGCATTTACACGGATCCAGGAAAACGGATAAAAACGCTGTAGTATGCACGTCAGGCCAGTGAATGGCGTTGTTGTGGCCTAATGGTTAGAGAGTCAGACTCATGACCAGAAGGTTTCCAGTTCGATTCTCAGGGCAGGCGGGTAACGACTGAGGTGCCCTTGAGCAAGGCACATTACCCCTACTTGCTCCCCGGGCACTGCAGTGATAGCTGCCCACTGCTCCGGGTGTACGTGTGTTCACGACTTGCTGTGCATGTGTTCACTACTCTCTGGATGGGTTTAAATGCAAAGGTCACATTTTGGGTATGGGTCACCATATCTGAGAAATAGGTCACTTTCACTTAAAGAAACAGGGCGTGCCTTGGCACATACACATGCACAGTTATAAGGCAAAAGTGCTTTTTAATACCGTTGGTCAACGTATATGTGTGTTTAAAGTCTGGCGAATGTAAATAGTGTGTCTCCGCTGGTCTTATTGGTGCAGAAAATCCACATTTTTGGGGGGAAACGTTAATACATAGTCGAGCAGCGAGAGCTCACAGTACGGAAAGCCGCCATATTGTTTTGGCTATACTCGCGTGACCGAGCGCGTTATACGCATGCGCATGACGTCATCATCATCGGAAAGTTCCGTCTTGCAGTTTACATAGAAACTAAAAAGGCGGCATTTTTCAAAAAGTTGCACTTTGAGACCTGTTATCAAAAGTTTGCGTTTTCAGTCCCCCAAGACGCTGTTTCCGTCCAAGATGCATACATTTTTTGTGTTTTCAGTTGAAAACGGTTTTGTGTAAACGGCCCCTAAATAGTTTCTGCTAAAAAGGTACTTTTAACCCTTTTCAGGTAAGGAGATTCCATTTGGTGCTTCTCCATTCCAATGCCGTGATTGGCTGCTGATGTCAGAGGGCTCACTCCAGTGGCGTAACTTTGTTTTGAAAAGTGGTGGGGACAAAGACGACACAAACAATACTGTAATAAATTGTTTCTGCAAGAACTCATCAGGAATATTCATGGACGTCACAAGCGCGAAACATGTAGGTGACTCCTCTAGAAAACAGTATAAAAACTGCACCGCTTTATCGACTGCTTCAGTGGTGTAACGTTAGTGCTAAAGACGCATAACAAGTAATATTGACACCGCCGTGAAGCAGGTTCGAATCTGCTGATCTCACTGTTCTAATTTTTCACATATCAGATCTGCTTCCATTTGTTTTTAAACTATATCATGTTTTCATCAGTAGATCATTTAAAGCATGTTGTGCTTTATTATATGTAAGGATGGCTGTTGCCGTACGTAATTAAACGTATTAATTCGTGATGAAACAAAAACTACTTAAACGAATGTGTGTTTTCCCCGTGTTAAAAATTTGGTGTTTGACAACCCCCTGCTAATAAGGACAAACATTCAAGTATACAGGGGAAACAGATGGAAAATAATATCTTAAAAAAATCTTATTTTCACTAATTACTACGGGCATTGCCTGATAGGCTACAAATATACAACAAACTTTCTAAATTTTGTTTTGAACTCATGAAACTACAAAGTTGTGACTTATTCCATTTATTGGAGTTTTCTATCAAGTATCAAAATGTAATTAATTTAGCAATAGGCGATAGCAACCGCATGTCGAGAACAATAAGGACGAATATATAGCATCAAAGTGCAATTAAGCGCAAAATGTTTGGTACATGTATGACTTGAACAGCCATTTTCAAATATTTTCATCATTTTATTAAAAATAAATACCTTTACAATCTGATATGTGATAGGGAAAAAGTTCAGCAAACTGCAGTCGCGAACCCACGACGACATGAAGCAGGTAACACTTGCTTTACGCTCTACGCCACGGGAGCAGTGAAGCTTCGTGTGCCTTTCTTACATTTTGTCTATTCCAATCTGAAACTGATGGGCGAAGTTAGTATAAATAGCCTCTGCTTACAAAGCGGGCTACTTGCACGGTAAATAGACACTCCGTATTTTTTATTTCTTACAATAAGTGGTGGGGACAAAATTGACTTTGGCAAAAAGTGGTGGGGACATGACCCACCCATCCACCCGCAAATTACGCCTATGGCTCACTCACCAGTCCTTCTCTGTATGGAACTGTCACGGTTCTGTTATGTTTTGTTTTCGTTTATTTCTGTGTTCTAGTTCACCTGTGTTCATAGTTGCCCACACCTGTTCTGTTCTCAATGATTGCATTCTCCCTTGTATTTAAGACCTGTGTTTACTTTAGTTCCTTTGTCTGGCATTGTGTTTATGCTTACGTGTTTCTTCAGTCCCTGTGTTTTCTGTTGGATTTATTAAAAGATACCTCTTGGATTTACGTCTCCTTGTCGTGCGCATTATCTATATAGGGTACACGTTACAGAATATCGGACCGGAAAAGAAGATTTGAAAGTTTTTCCATTATTGTTTTTTGTTAATATTGTCACCTCTCCCGGGATGGATCTCCCAGCAGTTCAGCTCCTTTGCTTGGAGCAGGAAGACCGTCCACTGGAAAGTCATACTGTGGACTTTTTAGACCCGGCGTGTCTTACAAACTTCCCGGATCGCTCACTCTGTATTTTTTACTACACCAACCTGAGTGAGCAATCGAAGGCACGCCCTTCCAGTGGTCGGTCCCAAGGATAATTTCGCCCCTTTTGAGGTGTGGGTGCTGGAGAGAAATGGACTGTTTTTCTCCGTCTGTCCTGTGGAGGATATCTCCAGCCCCACTTCTGAACCAGAGACCAGCCAGCCATTATCCCGCTGCACGGAGCTGGTCCTGTCCAGCTCTCCAGCCTCCAAGCAGGTCCCGCCCAGCTTCCCACTCCCGCCTCCTCTGCTTCACCTGGAGACACCTCAGCTCACCCTCTGCATGCCAGCGCTATTGGGTTGGATGAGCTTCGGGATCTCCAGCCACCAGCTACCTCGGGAGTTGAGTTTCCCATGTCTCCGCCTCCAGCCTCCGAGACCCAGACTCCACCTTGGCCCTCCAACTCATTGGCTACACCTTAGCTCCTGCCTCCCTCATCTCCACTGTGGCCTGTCATCCACCAGCTTCACCAGGCTCCCTCGTCCCTCTGGCTCCGCCTTGGTCAGTCGTCAACCATCTTCCGCCTCGGGACTCCAATCCTCAGGCTACGCTACGTCATTCCACCCCTATGGCTCTGTCAGGCTCCTCCTTCCCTCCGGCTCCACCTTCATCCTAATCAAATCACTTTCTGCCGCAGTCATCCGTATCACCACCTCCCCTTTGGTCGCCTGAGCCGCCGGTTCCCCCTTGGCCCTCCGAATCCTCAGTGTCACCATGGCTCTCTGTCTGCTTGTCTCCACACTGGGCTCCTCCTCCAATGGCTCCGTCTCGGTCAGTCGGCCTCCAGGTGTCGTCAACCCTTCCTCCACCATGGCTCCTCCCTACGGCAACTCCACCATGGACCACGGTCCTGGCTGGTCTCTGGACATCCACCAAGCTCCTCCTGCTCCGGGCTCCTCCCTGGCTCCTCCCACCGTCATCAACACCCTGGCCCAATGGACTGTTTCCTTTCCCTTTTGCCTGCTCCCTGTCTGCACCTCCTAAGCCCCGTCCTACCTTCTCTGTTGGACTTTGCGCTGTTCTGGGAGGGGGCGAACTGTTCTCCCTGATGCGTTCTCCCTTGTATTTAAGACCTGTGTTTTCTTTAGTTCCTTTGTTCGGTATTGTGTTTATGCTTTCATGTTGCTTCAGTCCCTGTGTTTTCTGTTAGAATTATTAAAAGATACCTTTTGGATTTACGTCTCCTTGTATTGTGCATTATCTATATAGGCTACACGTTACATGACCATATTTGCATAGGACAGAGTACAGTAAACTGTGGATTTGAAGTTTAACTTATGCACATTTCCCTTCCCAAACCGCCTCCAAACTATCGTTGGCATTATCCTAATTGTATAGGGTCAGTTTTTTGGGGGGTTTTAAGATTAAGCTACGATTAGGCCTGATGTTAAATGGGGATATTTTAGTTGTTTTTACATACATGTCTACAAAAAAAAAACATTTCTTGTGTGCATTGTGAGACAATGGCACCGATGCATTTTAAGTTGTGAGTGCAAGCTGTTTTCAGTTTAGACAGCTCTAGCATTTATTTAAGTCTAGGACTAGTCCTAAACTCTGTACTGGAAACCACCCCATAGAGTACAAACATGACATCAAAATGTTAAACTATCATGCATGCATTCATTCACATGTTATTAACTGACCAATGTTGTGAACAGTTCAATAACACATACTGTAGCTTTGATTGAGATTCCTTCTGAAGAAGGAATTAAAAATAAATTTATTTTTTATTTTTATCAGGCTTTGTTGATTATATCAAAAAGTAATTTCACTTTAATGGCAAAGAGGACGTATTCATTGCAATTAAAGTGAAATCACTAAACATAAACACTGGAGCGTCTGAACTCCTCATATGTCTGTAACATGTGATAGATTGTCCACGTTGTGTATAAGAGAATGCAAAGATTTGTTGTTTGTTTCAGTGAATGCTGTTGCATGGCAAGTAAATTACATGCCACATCTGGAGGTACTGAGAAGTTTTACGGGTGCCCTGGCTTGAACCTTAGGGTGAGAGTTGAGGTTGTCTGGTAATCAGGCAAAATCCTGTGGAACAATGGAAATGTCTTACTAGTGTGGTACTGAGGTCTTCCAACCTGCCCTGTATGCCCTGAATGCATTGTCAATTGCTGTTCACTACAATGCTATGACAAGTCGTACTCTGGTCCCCTGCCCAGCTCAAATGTCAAGCTGCGCATATGGTTCAGATGTGTTTGATTTGATATGGAGCTTTACATGAATGTTTTTCAAAAAGAAGTTTTGGAAACCTACAAGATGAATTCTCAATTTCAATAAATTCTCTGTTTTTGATTAATTATTGGCTGAATTTCTTTGTGTCTGTGAGAAGAATACGAAGAGACACTCCATCTGTTGGACACACCTGATACAGTCACTATCATAGCTAGCCTAAATACTTTATAAAATTACAAACCCGATTCCAAAAAAGTTGGGACACTGTACAAATTGTGAATAAAAACAGAATGCAATGATGTGGAAGTTTCAAATTTCAATATTTTATTCAGAATACAACATAGATGACATATCAAATGTTTAAACTGAGAGAATGTATCATTTTAAGGGAAAAATAAGTTGATTTTAAATTTCATGGCATCAACACATCTCAAAAAAGTTGGGACAAGGCCATGTTTACCACTGTGTGGCATCCCCTCTTCTTTTTATAACAGTCTGCAAACGTCTGGGGACTGAGGAGAAAAGTTGCTCAAGTTTAGGAATAGGAATGTTGTCCCATTCTTGTCTAATACAGGCTTCTAGTTGCTCGACTGTCTTCTTTGTCGCATCTTCCTCTTTATGATGCGCCAAATGTTTTCTATGGGTGAAAGATCTGGACTGCAGGCTGGCCATTTCAGTACCCGGATCCTTCTTCTACGCAGCCATGATGTTGTAATTGATGCAGTATGTGGTCTGGCATTGTCATGTTGGAAAATGCAAGGTCTTCCCTGAAAGAGACGACGTCTGGATGGGAGCATATGTTGTTCTAGAACTTGGATATACCTTTCAGCATTGATGGTGCCTTTCCAGATGTGTAAGCTGCCCATGCCACACGCACTCATGCAACCCCATACCATCAGAGATGCAGGTTTCTGAACTGAGCGCTGATAACAACTTGGGTTGTCCTTGTCCTCTTTAGTCCGGATGACATGGCGTCCCAGTTTTCCAAAAAGAACTTCAAATTTTGATTCGTCTGAGCACAGAACAGTTTTCCACTTTGCCACAGTCCATTTTAAATGAGCCTTGGCCCAGAGAAAACGCCTGCGCTTCTGGATCATGTTTAGATATGGCTTCTTTTTTGACCTATAGAGTTTAAGCCGGCAACGGCGAATGGCACGGTGGATTGTGTTCACCGACAATGTTTTCTGGAAGTATTCCTGAGCCCATGTTGTGATTTCCATTACAGTAGCATTCCTGTATGTGATGCAGTGCCGTCTAAGGGCCCGAAGATCACGGGCATCCAGTATGGTTTTCCGGCCTTGACCCTTACGCACAGAGATTGTTCCAGATTCTCTGAATCTTTGGATGATATTATGCACTGTAGATGATGATAACTTCAAACTCTTTGCAATTTTTCTCTGAGAAACTCCTTTCTGATATTGCTCCACTATTTTTCGCCGCAGCATTGGGGGAATTGGGTATCCTCTGCCCATCTTGACTTCTGAGAGACACTGCCACTCTGAGAGGCTCTTTTTATACCCAATCATGTTGCCAATTGACCTAACAAGTTGCAAATTGGTCTCCAGCTGTTCCTTATATGTACATTTAACTTTTCCGGCCTCTTATTGCTACCTGTCCCAACTTTTTTGGAATGTGTAGCTCTCATGAAATCCAAAATGAGCCAATATTTGGCATGACATTTCAAAATGTCTCACTTTCAACATTTGATATGTTATCTATATTCTATTGTGAATAAAATATAAGTTTATGAGATTCGTAAATTATTGCATTCCTTTTTTATTCACAATTTGTACAGTGTCCTAACTTTTTTGGAATTGGGTTTGTAGTTAAACTAGGAAATGTTTAAAGTAAATGTGTTAATTTGAAATTAAATGGTCTTGTCTTAATAGCATTGCATAGACTTCCGTTGTAAGTGCACCACTAAAACATGATTTTTTTTAGAAACAGGTCAAAGTTGATTTCTGTTGTCACTGTCCCCTCGTTTGTAAGCAGCAGATATCTTTTTTATCTTATCTCTTATTTTTATCTTAAATCTGTGGATTTGTGTGTGTTTTTGTGTCAAATTTGTGGCTTTTGCTTCTTTATTAACCAAACGCTGTTTTTGCAGGTGGCGGACAAAGCAAAATTTGGATTACAGCTTTCTGATGATGTATGCCCAGACCAAAGGGACATATTATGTACAGGTAAACAAAAATTCAGATCAAATGTATTTTGATTGCAGTGTAATTCACTTTAAAAATTTGAATTAAAGGATAGTTCACCTGAAAATAAAAATCAGCTCATAATTTACTCACCATCATGCCATTCTAGGCATAGGTTATAGACCATTTTGCAAGATTTAAACAACAGTGTTAGTGTCTAGCTGGTATTGATGGTCAAACACACACAGCAATACTGTAAAAAGCACTAGTGTTTAAGCTCATCAGAAAGTTACATTTACATTTAGTCATTTAGCAGATGCTTTTATCCAAAGCGACTTACAGAGAGTTCAGGGAGCAATAAAGCGATATGTCATATAGGAGCAATAATACAATAGGTGCTAATACCAAGTTACTAGTTTCAACAAAAGCCAGAACAATACCTGTTGGGAGAAAGAGAGAGGGTTAGTTTTTTTCTTCTCATTTGTCTGTCAAGTATTCACAGAATAGATGGGTTTTAAGTAGTTTTTTGAATGTTGTGAGAGATGTGGTTGACCGGACTGAGTTAGGAAGAATGTTCCACAAGGAAGGAGTTGTGAAGGAGAATGAGCGGGAAAGCCATTTACTGCCCTTTTGAGAATTCAATACAAGACACCGCTCGTTTGCTGAATGCAGGGTTCTTGATGGGGTGTAGGAGTGTAGGACGGTGTGAAAGTATGCCGGTGCAGATCCAGTGATAGTCCTGTAGGCAAGCATTAGTGACTTGAATCTGATACGGGCTTCAACCGGTAGCCAGTGGAGAGAGATGAAAAGGGGTGTCACATAAGCCCTTTTGGGCTGTTGGAAGATGAGACGTGCTGCTGCATTCTGAACCAGCTGGAGTAGTTTGATAACTTTTGCAGGAAGACCAGCAAGGAGAGCATTGCAGTAGTCCAACCTTGAGATTACCAGGGCTTGGACAAGGAGTTGTGCTGCAATCTCAGTGAGATAGGGTCTAACCTTTTTTATTTTAAATAAAGCATATCGGCATGACCGCGTTGTCTTTGCAATGTGATCATAAAATGCTGTTCATAAAATATAACTCAGAGGTTCCTGGCTGCTTTTGAAGGAGGGATTGTGGTATTGCCAATTTGGATGGTGAGATCGTGTTGCCATGCTTCTGTGACCGATAGCGGTGCAGTCTCAGTGGAGTGGTTTGTTTTGAAGCCACCTGGAAGCCACCTGGTTGAAAACCGCCCTTTCAAGTGTTTTCGCAATAAATGGGAGGAGATAGAGGGGTCCAATGTGGGTTTCTTAAGTAGGGGCATGACCTGGACCTGTTTGAATGTGGATGGAAAAGTGCCAGTGAGCAGGAAGGTGTTGATGATGTGTGTGAGTGCTGGTGTTAGTGTGCTGGATATGGCCTTGAGGAGATGGGAGGGGATAGGGTCAAGCGACAGGTGGTGGGGTGGCTGCAGAGAAGTCTGGTGACTTCAGTGTCAGTCAGTGGGGCGAAAGAGGATAGTTCAATGTTTGAAGTGAGGGTATTGTGTACCGAGGTCTGAGGTGCTGAGAATTGTTTGCTGATGGATGATGTTTTTTCAGTAAAAAAGACAGCGAAGTCCTCTGCAGTCAAAGATGAATTGGGTGGGGGAGGAGGGGAGCAAAGAAGAGAGTTAAATGTCTTGAAAAGCTGCCGAGTGTTAGGTGCAGTGCTCACCTTAGTGGTGTAGAAAGATGTTTTAGCTGTGGTAACACTAGCAGAAAAAGAGGAGAATAGTGAGTGGTAAGCAGGATTCTTGGTCTTGTGCCATTTCATTTCTGCAGCCCTGAGTGTACTCCGTTGTTCACAGAGGATGTCAGACAGTCAAGGGCAGGAGGTGGTGGCGCAAGCTGGTCTGGAGGACAGAGGACAAAGGTTATCTAGGCAGGATGTAAGTGTTGAGCATAAGGTGTCTGTGGCAGTGTCAACATCTAGAGATGCAAAGTTGGAGGGAAGAGAATGTCACTTTAGCAGAGAGGGTGCTAGGAGAGAGAGAGTGAAGGTTCCATCTAAAATAAACTGGTGGTGGTGTAGGTGTAGTGCATATAGGAAAGAGTATGTTGAAAGCTGTGGCGAGGCACGTGAGGTCGAACGAGGCGGTGAGGGTATAGAAGTCAGAAGCATAGGGTGGATGTTGAAGGTGGATGTTGAAGTCCCCAAAGGCTACAAGAGGGCCGCCATCCCCCGAGAATGATGAGAGCAGCACATCTAACTCTTCAATGAAGTTGTGAAGAGGACTTGTGGGCGGTAAACTACAACAACATTGAGCTGAGTAGGAGAAGTGATATTAACAGCATGGTATTCAAATGAATAGTTGTTGCATAGAGAAGATAGTGGGAAATATTTCCAATTATTGTTAATAAGCAAACCTGTGCCTCCTCCTCTTCCAGTTTGGCAGGGAGAGTGAGAGAAGGAGTAGTTTGTGGAGAGAGCAGCGGGTGTGGCTGAGTCCTCAGAACGAATACATGTCTCAGTAAGACCTAGAATGTGAATGTCAGACTGGCTAGCAAAAGCATGGATGAAGTCAGTCTTGTTCACAGCTGACTGGCAGTTCCAGAGACCCACAGAGAGAGACAGAGGAGTAGAAGGGGAGGTGTGAATGGGATGCATGTGAGAGTGAACGCATCATGCCTTGCGTCTTGGGTGAGAGCACTGTCTGCGGTGGAGTACAGGGATAAACTGGAAACAGATGTTGTTAGTATACAAGGAAAGTGAAAGCAAAGGTATATTAAATATACTAAAGTGCCTTGCCGGTGTCTTTGCTCTGTGGAGTCGCGCAGGTAAAGTCGCAGGTCTTTAAACTCGTCGGTCTTCACACGACGAGGGCTGCATACGAGGGCTGACGCTTACAGCGCCAGCGCAGAGGCACCACTTAAGTATGTATTGAGATTAGCGCGAACTGAATACAGCTGAACACGCCTTCTCGATTAGCAAAACAAAGCCTGAACGACTTGAATGGGCCATGGATCAAACAGCGATCAACTAGCTCCGTGCTTTTAAGTGCAAAACTATAATGTGTAGCCGTAACGAGCGACTAAAGGTAACTTAATATGACTTCAGTAACACAGTACCCAACGGAAGAAAAACACTAACACCTTAGCACTCAGTCAACAAGTAGATTAAATAAACAAGCACAAGCACAAATAATCTTAACTAACAACAGGCAACAGTCTAGTCAACAGTTAAAACAAGGTAAACAGGGTAAATAGCAGACTTATGCACTTCTGCTGACTAATTGCTTCTCCTTAGTCTGCTGATTCTTCTCATAACTCGCTCTCTCTGTATAATAAATCAGGACGGGTCATTTAGCCCCGTCTAAAGGAGATGCATTGCACATTGCTCTTTATAGTAGCTTCAGTATCCCTTAACATTTCCTCTCTTCCACAGCTAGAGGATGACATTGTCGCACGCCCAAATTACTTCACAACAATGAAGAACTTTGCCCTGCAGCAGCCATCAGAGGAGTGGATGATTCTTGAGTTCTCCCAGCTGGGCTTCATCGGTGAGTCTTAGAAAAGTCTGTTTTTGGAAGTCGTGCCACTCGGCGTCCATGTTTGCAACGTTATTTACATTATAGCAAGTCCATGGTCCTATCCACTTGAATGGGGGAAGGCAAAATCACAATTAAACAGCTTATTTCTCAGGGGCGTTGCTAGACCTAAAGCTCCACTGGGGCACAGGCCCCATTACTTTTTATATCACTTTTTTTCTTAAAAACCTGCTGTGTGCTAGAAGTATGCAACACAATGCAATATACAAACTTCCCTTGCTTAAACCAGTATTCCTACAGTGCAACAATACTGGGTAAACATATGATTAAAAAATATTTAAGTATCTTCAACATACTTGACATAAACGTTATTAACATGGTTGCATGCACTGTATGAAAATAATGATCAATATTATTTAGAAACTTACTTTAGTTTCGTCATGTTTTCATAGCCTACATCAGTCGCGTATCGTCATCTATGCGTGCCTGTGTGTGCACTGCTATGTGCTGTTTGTACGTGGCCACTAAATGTCCTAAGACCTTCCATTGCCACCATAAAGTCTTGGTTTGCCTGCCAATCTAATACTAAGAGAAAGGTTGTAAAGGTTATGACACAGTCTTTCGTAACAACAAAAACGCAAAGTACAAATACAAAATGTGTAGCTTGTCCTAAAAAAATGGGGATCTGGATTTGGAGACCCAGTGCAAGACATGATGCCATGGGGGCATGAGCAAAGCATTCAGAGAAAATACGAATTTTGTTTTTATGACTTACTGTTCAGAAGTTATGAGCAAAAACGTGTGTAAAACTTAGAACTGGTGCTGGGTTAGAGACTGTGATAGTGTTGATAATGTCCTCTATTTGCCAAATTTCACAACTTTCCTATGTACGGTTCTATGTGCTGCCATAGTTGGGGATTGCCCCACTGAAACTGGTGTCTATATTATCGACAGCTGCAGTACTCTGGTCAGAGAGTTTGAGTCATCATACTGAGTTTAGCCGTTTATTGTGACCACACACATAGTAGTGTACGTGAGGTAGGCAGTTTCTGAAATAAATAAACAACAATAGAAATACTTAGTCTAAATATGATAACAAACTTAAATGCACACTCAATAATAAATAATATGTACATTATCTAAGTATATAAATATGAACTAAGGATCATCAATCTGCAATAATAAGTTGGTTATTGCAATACAATTTACAAAGTAAGGAAATATATGTCAAAAATGCAGTATATATAATTATTACAGACAGTATTAATGACGATTACAGCAAGGCATTATAGCACTGAGAATGCTAAATAACGAATTAAAACTTTGTAAACATTATCACCACAAACAGCGATGCTAGCGGGCTAATGGTCTGTACAACAGGTGCAAAAACACTCGAAAAGTTCCATAAACATCAACATGATCACGTAATCAACATCAGGATTACTCAAATGGCAATTACTGTCAACAATCTGTGCCATCATTAACCAACATGAATGTAAAATTACTCTTGCATTCCCACAGGCTTTCCATAGGGGAGGTCCTATCGGTATTGTAATGTTTGTGACACAGGTATAATGTCTGGTCACACAAACTGTAACATGGGTTAAGATCTAGGTTAAGAATGTAGAAGGTTGGCACGAGAACAGAAGAACCATGCTACACTACCGCTATTTTTTTCCCACAAACATGTAGGCTACTAGAAACTTCTAGTACATTGGCGAGCCACCCCAACGACTGCTTGACTGAGGCCGTTTTCAGATTGTGCTAGTTTGCTGTGGTCCGAACATGTCCAGCGCCCCCCACAGCATTGGTTTGGTTTCACACTCAAATTTATTCTGTCGAACCCTGGTGCATTTTCGTTCATCTTACGTCATCAAAAATGTGCACGGTGCATGACAGAAAACATAACACGGATCAATATATTCTGTTTTTATTAGGGCTGGGGAAGTTAATGCATTATTATCGCGTTTAATGCATTCATTAATTAATGCCGACAATTATTTTATTGTGTAGTAACACAGTTTTTATACAGTCAAGTATAATTTTTTTTAGAAAGTCTGTTGCTCAGTAGCTCTGAAACGTACAGACAAACCATAGGTCACAGAAGGGGTGGGATGTTGATCGCAGAGGTGGACGAAGTACACAAC
Source organism: Triplophysa rosa (assembly GCF_024868665.1). Taxonomy (NCBI): domain Eukaryota; kingdom Metazoa; phylum Chordata; class Actinopteri; order Cypriniformes; family Nemacheilidae; genus Triplophysa; species Triplophysa rosa. The sequence continues at coordinate 74,558 of NW_026634162.1, forward strand.
TTCCTTACTTGAGTGAAAGTACAGATACTACTGGTCAAATATTACTCCACTACAAGTAAAAGTTGTAAAGACAGATTCTTACTTAAGTAAACGTACAGAAGTATGTGCTTTTAAAAGTACTCAAGTATTAAAAGTAAATTTCCTTTATGTTGGTTGTGCATTGTTTTATTGTCGTATAACTTATGCCTCTGAAGCAACCTACTGAATACACTGAGTAGCTCACGGTATCAGTTGTATTAAATTAGTAATTCACTTCAAAATTTGCCCCCATTGACTTTCCATAGTAATTTTTGTTCCTACTATGGAAAGTCAGTGGGGGCAAATTTTGTAGTGAGCAACTCCTTTAAGAGCTTTATATGTTTAGCACATATATGTTTAATTTAGATATAATCCTGTATGATCATTTAGCCTAATTATCCTCATTAGCCCCCTGGGCCTATATGTATTTATGAGCAGTGTTCTTTTATTTTGTATATTCCCTTTACCAGTTTTAGCAGCAATTTACCAGTAAGTAGTAAGGTTCTTAGTAAAGTGTAGAAGCCATGTGTTTGTTGGATTTATTACCATTTGTATTACCATAATTTAACTACAAACATAAACTATAGCTACTGTAATGAAACTATGGCAATTTTTTGTTACTGTGGCTTTACTAAAAATAGCTTAATTTGAGTATGGTTACTATAGAGAAAATGGTAAATTTGTGGATACAGTGAAAGTGACCTATTTGTCAGGTATGGTGACCCATACCCGAAATGTGACCTCTGCATTTAACCCATCCAGAGAGTAGTGAACACATGCACAGCAAGTGGTGAACACACATACACCCGGAGCAGTGGGCAGCTATCACTGCAGCCCCGGGGAGCAAGTAGGGGTAAGGTGCCTTGCTCAAGAGCACCTCAGTCGTTACCCACCGGCCCTGAGAATCGAACTGGCAACCTTCTGGTCACGAGTCCAACTCTCTAACCATTAGGCCACAACTGCCCCCCTTTTGACCTTTTTATACATGTAGTGGAGTAAAAAGTATGATATTTGTCTTTCAAATGTAGCGAAGTTAAAGTACAAATACTCAGAAAAAATAATACTAAAGTAAAGTACAGATACTCAAAAAGTGTACTTAAGTACAGTACTCAGGTAAATTTACTTCGTTACTGTCCACCTCTGGTTGATCGGTACTGGCTGGGGAATGGCGTCACCATGCGTTTCAACCAATGAGCGCATTTGGGGTTGGCCTAAGACTGCTGAAGCGTGCACATCAACCAGGAACACCAGAATTGAATGGAAAGGTACCGAACTCTTACATAGACATTTCGTTTTAAATCTCTTCATAATGGCGTAGTTGATTGAACAAACCACTCCATTTTGTCTCCCCTCCTTCAGCCATGCTCTTATCTATCAGTGCCCTCTCCCCACAAAGACGAAATATGCGCGGGTGTAAGAGGCTTTTTTAATGCTATTAATGATAATGCGGAAGGAAATCAATAGCCTGCAGAATACCAACATTTCCCTGGCTAAGGTACAAAACAGCAACGATAGAGAATTGTGTTGCGTGTACTGTATGCAGTGTAAGGCTAATGCAGAAAACATGTTTACCTAGACAGTCAGAGCGCAAACTACTAAACTGAGTTCTCTTTTACATCTTCTTACTCTGAAACGGACAAATAAACACAAAATTACATCAGTAATATTGGTATATTAGATCCGTATATCTGTATAGAGCGCTCTTAAAGGGGCAGCAGCATAATAAAGATCTCTGTTTATAATGTTCATTACACAATAAAGGACGGGCCCAAAACACTCACTCATATTAAAGGAATTGTGTTCTCCTTATATGAATTGTTAAGATAAAGAAAAACGTAGCATGCAATAATTTAGTTCTTTAAATATGTGATTTAAATACACTTTAAATACAGTACACTTTACACTTTGTGTTGAAAGATAGTTTATGTATAAGCAATAAAATCAATAATCATTTTAACTTGTTATTCTATATCAAACTAGACAGAATGTTAATGCCCTGGCTGTGACACTCCCATTGGTCCCTAGTCCTGTTTTCCCCATTTTGCCCCAAAGATGTTCTTTTGCCACGCTCCCTCACCTGTCACCTGTCCCTGCACCTGTCCCTCATCAGAGATCATTGACTTTCACACCTGCACCCCATCATCCGGACACTATATGTACTTTGTTCTGAACCCATTGTTCTTTGTCTAGTATTAATGTAATGTTGGTGTATGTTTCCGTGGATGTTTTGCTCTTTGTGTTTTCTTGTTCCGTGGATGTTTTGCTCTTTGTGTTTTCTTGTTCCGTGGATGTATTGTTGCTCATTGGATTACCCTTTTTTTGGATGTTTGTTGGATTACTCTGTTGTTTGCTCCGGTTGCACTTTATATTAAACCATACTAAAACTCACCATTCACCTACTTCACCCTTGGCTTTGTTTATCGTCAGTGGACACGTTACACTGGCAGTGGCACATAGCTTTGTTTTTATATTTAATTTGATTCCATTAATGTTTAAATTCAGATTTACAAGAAATAATTTAAGTTAAAATTGTTAATGCTACTATGTAAAGGAAATACTGTTGTAAAAAGGAAACTTATTTGTTTAAAGTGTTTGCAAACCAAATCTAATTGCACTTTTGTTCATATAGCATTACTTTTAAAATAAAACTGCACAATACACTACTTTTGAATTCATTATTGAATTTTACACTTAATGCGATTAATCGCAATTAATCACAGAAAAGTCATGCAATTAACAAGATAAAAAATTTTTATCGTTGCCCTGCTCTAGTTTTTATTAATTTGTTGCTATTTTTCTCAGCAGAGTAAATGACATTTGGGTTTACTCTATGAGCGTTACATGCAGACGGATTTCTGCTGCTTGCAAACAGACTATTTTGAGGAAACTGTGGATTACCATTGACCTAACGCTCTGATTCCACTCGCAACGCAGAAATACGATGCAGACTCACTCTTGCTCGAATCCCAGGTAAATCATAAACGCTATCATCGCTTACATGTGTTTTATTGAAGGAAATACATTGTAATCGGCTTAAACGCATGCGCAGGTCACTTCACTTCCTCATCAAGTGCGCACCCGTGTCCGTGTTGCTTTCATATTCATGCAAACTGCACCACAGTTCGAGAGCAACCGAACTCAGACCACCTCCTTCAGGTAGTCTCAGGTTCGGTAGCCAGGTGCGCGCCTGGGTTCACTTGACAGCTTTCACATTTTTCATGCGAACTGTGCCCCGTTCCGAACTAAACTTAAAGCCACCTGAGCATTATGTCCACCAGATACAATGGTCAAATCCATAAAGCGAGATATTCAAAACATCAGTTTAAATTATCGGTTTCAGTCAGGGAATCATTGGTTAAGCTTAGAGGAAAATAGATACTGTCAGGGCCGGACTTAGGAGGGTGGGGCCCCTGGGCTTGAGTTGTTTTCGGGGCCCCCGTACTATTTAAAATCATGTGTTTGTTAGCATTAGTAAATGTTTTTTCTCTCCAATGACTAACAATAACACGTGTTCATTGGTTTACACGTTTATAATGCTTGTTTAGACAGTGGGAGCCACAAGTGGTGCGTTTATAGCGTGTAGGAAGTTTCAAACATACTTAAATGTAAAATCCAATCAACATTAATAATCAACATTATTAGTCCCCTTGATATTGTATAGTTTTTGACATAATCATACAGCCCTACCATTATGTATTTTAAAATTAAATTTATTGATCCATAATAAGAAAACTACTAAAAAGGAACAAATGTGTGTGTTCTCCCTGTATTTCTCGAGGATGTTGAGAGATTATACGTCTTGGATCTAAAATTTGAGAACACCTGCATTAACATGAAACCAACAATGAGCAATACAGTTGTCAGCATTTATTAATCTTGTTTATTGTTAGTTAATGCCAAATACAATTGTTCATGTTAGTTCAGGTGCATGTTTTTAAAAATATTAGTAAATACTGAAAATAAAGATTAACAAATGCAGACATGTAATCTAATGCTTAACTAATGTTAACAAATGCAACGGTGTAAAGTGTTAAAAATATATTAGTATTCTATTGCAATTCCATCAGTAAAGCATATGACAGATCTATGAGTTTGAAATGCACATTAAAATTGTATTCATATAATGAGATGAAACGTCTTATTATGGCTTAAATAGTTTCATAATAATGAGATGGGTCCATAGTTTTGTAAAGTCTAGTTAACTGAGGTTGTGCAGGGCAAATAGGGCACCCCTCTGTTATAAATCGTTTTAATTACTTTATGACTAACATAACATCATTTTAATGTCAAATTCTTAAATGTAAATCTAAGAGACAGTTTAATGCAGCTCACAGGCCATGAATCCATGAATGGTATATCTGCAAGGTATCATCTTAATTTAGCATTTACATTTTGCCAGAGATCTCAACGTCAGAAATGAAATAACTATCTAAACGCAGTTTGTCCCTTCACGCGTCCCGTAGTTCGGTTGTTTTAACTTTGTTTATTAGTTAGCAGAATGTTTTCATTTTTTATTTACATGGATGGATTTAACAGTGTTTGCGTATTATTTACAAGAACCGCTTATGGCCACAGAACGGGAAATATTAGAAATAAACTCTATATTACCTGTTTTTATTCAGAGATGTCTGCAGAACACAACACTTTTCATAACACGTTTTTTGTAAAAGCAAAGAAAGTGTAACAACAACAACAGCTAGTAGACTCTACTGCATCTACCTGTCGATGAAACAATCTGTCGTCTTCAGTGAGCGGACACAGACTGTGAGGCGCGAGCGTCAAATGGAAAACGCGGAGTGGAATCATATAGCGGTGTAATAAGAGAAAGTTTTTCGCGGGGATGTGAATCCTCTCTACTCTACTTCGGCTACCGTTCAACTTCGCCTACCAAAGGCGGGCGCCAGCCACGTCGGTCCGCGAGTTTCAAAGGAGAAATAACTGAAATAAAACCGGAGGGTGGCGGCCTGGCGGGAGATGGTGACAGGTATGCTCTGGATTCTCTGCCTAAAGATCAAGGTGTGGTGCCATGGGTGTAAAGAATCATTATTTCCTAAATGCTGTTCTTTCGCGTTCTTGTCTCTCAGTTTTTGGTTTTCTTTAAGCGCGGCACTGCGATTGCGCTTGTCAGCCATTAGAACAAGCGTCTTAATGAGCAGACAGGTTTCAACTGCGGTAAACGTAACGGATAGAATCCACATATGACCAATCAGGAAACGCCAACATGACTGACGGAACGATTAGCCAATTAAACGACATCGTTCCTTACATAAGGCAGTGCTATTGAACATTGGTAGGCCAATGCACAAAGTTTAAATGAAAAATAAAATGACTGGCATATAACTAAACAAATCAAATTAACGACAGCAGGCGGGCCCCCTGAAGGGCGGGGCCCCTGGGCTGGAGCCCAGTCAAGGCCAATGGTAAGTCCGGCCTTGCACATAACACATATTTCAGTATTATGCATATCCGAATCACTACGGACAGTACATGAAGATTAAAATCATGTTAAAAACACGAAAAATGTCAGAAAACCAGTAAACGAGGAAGCTGCATTTTTTATTTTTTGTATGAAGCATAAATCATGTTTCATTAACAAAGTTCGGGAGAAGCCGGAGCACATAATCATCTCGGCTGGTTCGCTATCAGCAATCAGCTCAAGCGAGACTCCTTATAAATAAGACCAGAAATCTCACCTGCGCCATCTCTACAAGTAATTCAACACCCCTCCACCTCCCCGTCTCATCTCCCCGTTTCCTAGCTCAGCGCACTCGCCCACATCAGGGGGAGAGTGTTCCGGGTTCGGAAGGAACCGGCGAGCTCGGAGCCCGCTCCCTGGACAGCAATCCACACGCATATCTTACCTACCCCTGCTATCAGCATTATCCCTGCCATCATTATTATTTGCATTGGCGAACTCGTTAATAACGTTTACATTTCTCAACTAATTTCAATGGGTTACAGTATTGTGGACCCACATTAAAATATGTAAAGGAAAAACTGCTGCTACTGGAGCATTTAACTTGTTCAATTAAATTCTATGTAGTGCTTTTTTTGCAATGTTCCAAGTGTTTCAATGCCGTTTTACAGGAAAAATCACAGGAGGAAAATAATTGTAATTTAAGAAAAGGCACACTGATGCGCACAGGCTTCTGCAATCTTGAACATAATTACTATATAGGGAATGGCAGATTTTTAAATATTATTTTCGAAGATTTAAGCTCATGAAACTATTCCAATATTTGTTTATGTAAATGTAGTTTATGAGGACACAGAATTTAAATTATTATGGTTTTATCGCGCTCGCGTTTGCTTTTCCTGGGCAGCAACGCCGGGCATGCATTTCTGGATTAAGTGTAAATAAGATAACGGACTTGGAACGTTATTAACATGACAAATTACAAAAACTCTAACCACCGTAGGCTACACCACATATAAATCCATTGATGTCGTTTTCTATGTCATTTCTATCTCCATGTCTGTTTGGTTTTGATCTGTAGCTTATTATATAAATAAAAACTAGTAGCATAAAAGCACGTTGTGTTGAACAAATCAATAGAAAACTCTTTAGACTTTAACACCAGAACAAGAAGCAAAACCTGTAGCGCAGAAAATGTTATTTATTTATGATGCGCTCTGGAAAAAATAACAGAAAATAATAATTATTCATGAAAATTGTATGGGCTACATATTGTTCGGATTTTATTGCTAAACTGTTTCTGATTTTTAAGATTAATTATTATATCAGTATTAATGATGATTAATACTAGGCCATTTAGGGGATGCATTGTGTATTTCTCGTTATTTTAATATGAAAAACTGGAAATTTGACACCCGTTGTTTTGGAGAGTTATACGATATTGCAACAGCGCGTGTTATTTATACGCATTTCATTCATGAGAATGGGCTTGTTTTACAGTGGTTGATTAAACATTTCATTTACAAGTTAATTGAATATAACGGGCACACAAGGAATCTAAGAATGCGTTATCCCAGGTCCGCAAAAGCCAAACGCGGGACTGGTTATAACCCAGACATCCCTACCTGCAAACTAATTTCAGGGATGTAGTAGTAGCCCCTAACCCCACCCGTGATGTGTCATGCGGCGCGGATCAAGCGCATAGTCGTCTCTTTTTTTATTATAAATGCCATGAACATAAATGCACATCAGAAGTTATGTTTAAATTGCACGTCTTACTGAAATATAGTCCGTATGTCAATCAGTTAGAAATCTAGAGAGCAGCATTAGCTAAAAGATGTTTATTGTATTACATACAGTATAACAATTTCATTCCAGAAACCACCTAAATAGGTTTATTTCGCCACCAAAATGCTTTTAAATGGAATATGGGGAAAATGCACATTCATTCTTTCTGGTAAAGGGTACCCCTAAAACTTGATTTTTCAATATATGAATGAAACGTAAGATTAATTCAATTACCAAAATAGGCCTACACTGTTTTTGAAGCAAAATTATTTGAGTAAGTAACGTTATAAGTTAACAGTTAACGTTACTATGTGTGGAAAGGTTTAATGTTAACGTTACACAAAATCATAATTTCATTTTTGACTAAGGTGGCTTTTAGGGGGGTTGCACTCTTAAAATGCAATAGAACGCACTAAAACCACAAAACTAAGTTATAAAGTAGGACTTGGTTAAAATCACGCAAAAAGAAAATAATACACATTAACGTTACCATCAACCGAGGCCTACTTTTTAAAATAAACATTTTAAAGATTACCGTTAAATGATTACCGGTCTGCTCCCAAATGTGGTCAATATTAATACATTAAAAAATGTAACTAGAACTTACACATATTAATATTTTATATAAATAAATATGCATCTTACCTGCTTCGCCTCTCCAAAACTGGCGGTTAGGCTGAGGTGAGGCGATGTCCTATCACGTGCGCAGCTGCTCTACTTTGTGCTTAGAAGGTGTATCCTTGCGCGAATTCTAAAATTTCAAAGATATAAAATCTTCATAACTGTCATGTAAATATGTGCGTAGGCTACTAAAAGAAAGAATGTATTATATGATGTTATCATACTATATTATGAGAATAAATGCGTAACAAAACACTGAATGCAGCAGAACTACTTTAACAAGCGGAACTAGATTGGTCAGTCACAGTAGTGATGTCTGATTCTGATGCACGAACTGATTCTTCGGATAGAAAACTAACTCACCAGCTCTTTTACGCCAACACTCAGTCGAAGTACTTTTAAAACATATCGCGTCGTGGACGCATTTCTATTTGAACAGCAGAGCATTCATTTCGTTCGTTTGTGTTTAATAAGAGACATCCTTGTGTTTTTTTTTTTAATCATGCTGCTTTTATCAGTGGCGCTGGCTCCTGGGCACAATCTTCACGAGTGCCTCAATCTATCACGCTATCATAGAAACTATTCGTTCCAGTGAAACAACAAAACAAAATGCACAGGAACATGTCTCTGCTCTTGATGTAAAATCACACGAATATTTTCATTTTTTCCTGTCTAAAGGACTTTATACTTTATATTCAATTATATACAGATACCTTTTTAAATAAACAATGTAACTTTTCTGTCTATTTCTGTAATTTGACTATTTTTATCATTTTTAACCATATTTTAAATATACGGAAAAAATCTGTAAAATAAAACAAATTCGCAGTCTATTTCTGTAATTTGACATTTTTTCCCCGTATTTCCAAAATACAGGGAAAATCCGTAAAATAAATCAAATTCACAGTTTATTTCTGTAATTAGACATTTTTTCCTGTTTTTCAAAAATACAGAAAAAAACTGTCAAATAAAACAGGAAAATTCTGTAAAATTACGTTTTTTTTT
>NW_026634162.1:84064-166867 GCF_024868665.1 Triplophysa rosa
CGGGATGCCTGCACGATCCGTCACGCATGCGCATAATGACGTAGTAGAAATTCTGTTTAGCGACGACACTGCACGATCTGTTCCACGCTTGAGCACCTTTGTACCGCGACTTTCACTACTGTCCACCTCTGGTCTCATGTCACTTCTGTGTGCACACTATGCGTTGAAATACTCTGTAACGTTTCCCCAGACTTGTTTGTAGTTCTTTCTTCATGTAAGTGCAGATAGTCTAGGCAGAAATGCATATTATGTTCCTTATTGTGTTCTGTAACCACCATTGAAGGGATTATTCCTCATTTAGATTATATAGATAGATATATTAGCCTATATATAGACCCATACTAATACAAAACGAGTCGATTTAAAGTAACTAATATTAGCAGCTTTTAATAAAAACCGTCTTTGACAATACTACTGACCTCAGATCGAAACACGGCAAGTTAAGTAGGCCTAATGCCATGCAGCAATGAATCGCAAAGGGGAGTATGGAGGAAACTGAAGGTTTGCAGTGACAGACTCTCAAGACTCAGACTTTATTCCACATGTAACCAAAATCGTGTATGTTCATGTAACAACTCCTTTATTATTTTGGATTGGCAACCACGTAAACACATCGTAATGCATAGCGTAAGCTACATTTTAAAACATCAAAATAGACCCGCCGTGAACTGTTAAATGAAAAACACGACGTAGCCTACAAAAATATGCCGCCAGTTGTGCCGTCTGGCCGTCAAGCGTTTCATCGCATGCTTGATACCAATAGTGTAGGGAAACCGTGAAGTTGTTTACTACGTCATTATGCGCATGCGCAGAACGGATCGTGCAGGCATCCCGGATCGTGTACCGACAATGCTTTTGTTTGATGGGATTAGCATCTCTGTGAAGGTTTCTATCGTTTTCTTATTCTATACGGGAATTTAACAAGTACAGTTAATGTAGCTCGATATTTTAAACATAACTTTGTAAATTAAGCACATGACCCAGGTTGTAACAGATTGTCAGTTCTCCTTTTAATTATAAAATCGCTTAACGCAACTTAATTACCTTTGATGATAAAATTCGAAGACGCCCGGTTCACCTTCCGACGCTCTGTAGGACAGTCAGGAATTTCTCCTTTTAAGAGAAATTTTTGAAGTCTTTCATAAAATGCAAAGGAATCCATACCGCTGTCACACACATTGAAAGGGGTTTGGCTGCACGACGTAACCGAGCTGGTCCCAGTTCGAGAAGACTGTCGTAAAACGTCGGCGATAACAGGAAGTGACGTCAGTTTCGCGCATCCGGAACAAATCGGTGTTCGGACGAATTCAAGAAGAACGAACGATTCAAACCGAAGACTCGAGAGGTGAACTAATCAATTCTCTTTCCGGCTCTGACTGCATTGGTTTAGCTTACGACGCTGTCACGTGATGAACGAAGGATCAAACCCGAAGACTCGAGAGGTGAACTAATCAATTCTCTTTCCGGCTCTGACTGCATTGGTTTAGCTTACGACGCTGTCACGTGATGAAGAAGGAGTCAAACCCGAGGACTTGTCAGATAAGAGGTGTGGTGAGCTAATCATAGACTTAAGACCCAGGTAAACAATGAATTAATCTTTTCTGTTTCTTATAGCATTATAGTTTTGTATTGTTTGTAATGTGATCAACGTTTGCATTAGTATTAGATGTGTTAGGAAAGTAACATGTAACATTTTAATTACATTTTGCTAAAAAGAACGAAATGAACGATAAGACGCGAAAAAAATTCCTTCATTTTGCTGAACGAGACCCAAAGATCCGAGTCAGTAAAATGATCCGAACTTCCCATCACTAATGTGTATATCAAAGTCAAGGGTCAAGAGCTCAACTCAAGGAAACACTGATCACCATAATGGTGACTTCTTAGCTGCAAAATTTAAATTGGACCGACTTCACTTTTTTAGGTGTTACCATTTGGACTCATTTTTTTTAAGTTGATCCGACTGTTCAATTTTTACAGTGCAGTTAAGATAGTAATAATGTACACTTCACTAGCTACCTAGAGCAGTTAACCACACCTGGTTAAACCTACCCACCAAACAAAGGCATGTCCAAATGACGTCTTTTCTACGTCATTGGTGACGTTAAGAGACGTCCCCTGAGTATGGAAGGCCGTTTTATCAAAAATGTCTTTAGACGTAACATGTACAGACGATATAACGCGTGGATGCGTTTTTGCGCCTAAAGACGCAATTTCGTCTACAGACGTATTGGTTTTAGCCAATGGAAAGTCACAAAACGGAAAGATTTGCATAAAATTGATTAAGATTTAGATTCAATTTATTGTCATTGCACATGTACAAGTACAAGGCAACGAAATGTGACCTCTGCATTTAACCCATCCAGAGAGTAGTGAACACACGTACCCCCGGAGCAGTGGGCAGCTATCACTACAGCGCCCGGGGAGCAAGTAGGGGTAAGGTGCCTTGCTCAAGGGCACCTCAGTTGTTACCCGCCAGCCCTGGGAATCGAACCGGCAACCTTCTGGTCATGAGTCCGACTCTCTAACCATTAGACCACAACTGCCCCGCATTAAGCATATAGTCGTGACGTCATCATTAGCGTAACCACGTGTCATTCATGAATTATACATATAAACGTGATGCTCCCTCATGCGTGGCATTGCATATGGTCCTAGTAATGAATACGTCAGCGTATACGTGATTTTACGACAGGGGAGAAGAGGGCATTTCAAAATACAAGCGGTACAGACAGACCATCGAAAGCATGGCTTTGCAAAATTTTCTTAACAACTGCCGACGCGTTTTTCAAGAATGTGTGCATTTGTAAAATTATATGTATTATGCCGTCAACCCAATGGGCAACATGGGCTGCTGCCGAGAGTCCCGAACACTAAGGGATCCCGAGAGAGTTCTCATTTGCATTTTAACATTACACATATTTACATTAAACATAACACATATTTGTCCAGTATTATGCATATCCGAATCACTACGGACAGTACATGAAGATTAAAATCATGTTAAAAACACGAAAAATGTCAGAAAACCAGTAAACGAGGAAGCTGCGTTTTTTATTTTTTGTATGAAGCATAAATGATGTTTCATTAACAAAGTTCGGGAGAAGCCGGAGCACATAATCATCTCGGCTGGTTCCCTATCAGCAATCCTATCAGCTCAAGCGAGAGTCCTTATAAATAAGACCAGAAATCTCACCTGCGCCATCTCTACAAGTAATTCAACACCCCTCCACCTCCCCGTCTCATCTCCCCGTTTCCGAGCTCGGCGCACTCGCCCACATCAGGGGGAGAGTGTTCCGGGTTCGGAAGGAACCGGCGAGCTCGGAGCCCGCTCCCTGGACAGCACGCCATACGCATATCTTACCTACCCCTGCTATCAGCATTATCCCTGCCATCATTATTATTTGCATTGGCGAACTCGTGAATAACGTTTACATTTCTCAACTAATTTCAATGGGTTACAGTATTGTGGACCCACATTAAAATATGTAAAGGAAAAACTGCTGCTACTGGAGCATTTAACTTGTTCAATTAAATTCTATGTAGTGCTTTTTTGCAATGTTCCAAGTGTTTCAATGCCGCTTTACAGGAAAAAACACAGGAGGAAAATAAGTGTAACTTAAGAAAAGGCACACTGATGCGCACGGGCTTCTGCAATCTTGAACATAATTACTATATAGGGAATGGCAGATTTTTTAATATTATTTTCGAAGATTTAAGCTCATGAAACTATTCCAATATTCGTTTATGTAAATGTAGTTTATGAGGACACAGAATTTGAATTATTATGGTTTTATCGCGCTCGCTTTTGCTTTTCCTGGGCAGCAACGTAGCCGGGCATGCATTTCTGGATTAAGTGTAAATAAGATAACGGACTTGGAACGTTATTAACATGACAAATTACAAAAACTGTTTTTGTTTTACTATGGGACCTCTAACCACCGTAGGCTACACCACATATAAATCCATTGATGTCGTTTTCTATGTCATTTCTATCTCCATGTCTGTTTGGTTTTGATCTGTAGCCTATTATATAAATAAAAACTAGTAGCATAAAAGCACGTTGTGTTGAACAAATCAATAGAAAACTCTTTAGACTTTAACACCAGAACAAGAAGCAAAACCTGTAGCGCAGAAAATGTTATTTATTTATGATGCGCTCTGGAAAAAAGAACAGAAAATAATAATTATTCATGAAAATTGTATGGGCTACATATTGTTCGGATTTTATTGCTAAACTGTTTCTGATTTTTAAGATTAATCATTATATCAGTATTAATGATGATTAATACTAGGCCATTTAGGGGATGCATTATGTATTTCTCGTTATTTTAATTTGAAAAACTGGAAATTTGACACCCGTTGTTTTGGAGAGTTACACGATATTGCAACAGCGCGTGTTATTTATACGCATTTCATTCATGAGAATGGGCTTGTTTTACAGTGGTTGATTAAACATTTCATTTACAAGTTAATTGAATATAACGGGCACACAAGGAATCTAAGAATGCGTTATCCCAGGTCCGCAAAAGCCAAACGCGGGACTGGTTATAACCCAGACATCCCTCCCTGCAAACTAATTTCAGGGATGTAGTAGCCCCTAACCCCACACGTGATGTGTCATGCAGCGCGGATCAAGCGCACAGTCGTCTCTTTTTTTATTATAAATGCCATGAACATAAATGCACATCAGAAGTTATGTTTAAATTGCACGGCTTACTGAAATATAGTCCGTATGTCAATCAGTTAAAAATGTAGAGAGCAGCATTAGCTAAAAAATGTTTATTGTATTACATACAGTATATTTCAAACAATTTCATTCCAGAAACCACCTAAACAGGTTTATTTCGCCACCAAAATACTTTTAAATGGAATATGGGGAAAATGCACATTCATTCTTTCTGGTAAAGGGTAGCCCTAAAACTTGATTTTTCATTATATGAATGAAACGTAAGATTAATTCAATTACCAAAATAGGCCTACACAAGATATCGAAACTTATTGCAAGTAATGAATTGGATTTTTTTAGTCACCGCAATGGCGAAATGACACAGTTCCCACTAGCTAATCTCACTTGCATGGAGCGAAATCTACTGGTATTTCCCCAAACATAAACACAGGTGAGGGCCCATATTTATAAAAAGTTATAGAAATGTTCTTAAGGATAGTGATTTAAGTGCCAAAAAAAATCTTTGTAAAAGTATGACTTGTAGGAGACCTTTTCAAGAAGTGAAGCAGTAACAATGTAAAACATTCAAAGGTAAACAATTATTGGCCAAGTCAAATTTACGTCAAACATATAATGACAATTTATAAATGTAAACTCCATTTGACATCAACCCATTTAAAGATAAGTCCGTAAAATAACTTGCATAGTTTACTAACTTTACTACATTAATAAATGTCATTAACTGACATTCAAATTTACGTTAAATCAAGCAATGTTTCTATTCCAATTATACATTGCCTAGTAGCTGACTGTGAGTCTTGGATTTTACTTGTGTTTTATTTTCTGCGCATCTTATATTCTGAGTCTGATGTTCTCTGTGCGTGTCTGCCTGGTCCTCGACCCACTGTACCTGTGGTTAACCTTCTTAACTTATCCTGAAACATACAGCATTCAAGTACATTAAAACATAATATGCACAAAATTAAGAAAGACAATGAATAAATTAGTTTTACAGTGTGAATGATCTGGGCCGCGTTTCCCGAAACCTTCTTAACGCTACGTCGTTCTTAAGTTATACCTTAAGTTGTACCTTACCGTTAATATGTGTTTCCCGAAACCTTCTTAGTTAAGTATACCTTCTGTAAGTTATACAGTATGTTCGGAAGGTTGGTCTGGAGCACTCTTAGCTATACCTTAACACTGGTAAGAGTACATCCCGCTAGTGGCCACAGTGGAAAAAAGCTTCTTTACATCGCAGTCTTTACAAATAAAATTCTAAACTTAAAAAGAACATTATGTTGACATGTTTTCATGCAAAGAATATAATTGTCTTTACACTTATGGTTGTTAGCTTTTTAATGATATTATCTAAATAAGGTGCATCAGCTGGCAACCCAAACAATTTTGAGTATATTTAAAGAGAAAGATTGCGAAATAAAGTTTAGTCAAACTGCATTTTTTTGGCTAAATCAAAGACTGCGCCAACCGAGGAGCATTTTAGTGCATTTAAACCTTGAAAAGCTGGCTACACTTTATGCTGCAATTATAATGATAGAAAAGTTAACCTGCCACGGCAGCAAATAGCTTTTGGATCGTGTTGGTCTAACTTTGGCAAATACAAAGCCCCTAAATTCAGCTCTTTTTTCCTGCTATAGCTGTTGATTATGTTCCGGGTTCTGCGCTTTTGTTGAGTAAATAATAACACTATAGCAACATATATGATAATATAAATAAGGGGTTCCCAAACACAGGTATAATCGGCTATCTCATGGCACACCTTTTAAATAGAAATTAGGGAAACAACACACATTCACTCACTTTACTTTTTCTTTTTCTTGTCATGAATGAATATGTTTAATTTCAATATCAAAATACCTCATTGTAGGGCTGCACAATAATGGCATACTTGTTAATCTCATTCCCTTGATATTGTAAGTGTGATTAATAATGTTGATTATATTTTAATGCTTTAATAAACGCGGCCATAAGCTACATGCTTCGCGCTGTAAATACGCCGCTTGAGCATTCAGTGTCCAAGCACAATAAACGTGTGAACTATACAAGTAATTGTAAGTTACTGGAATACACTTTTTTAATGCATCGCAACAGCAAGTGGCTTTGCGTGACCCTCCGACCCAAAGTTTGAGATCCTTTGATATGACCATACTGCCAGTTAGTGTAGCGGGGTTGATACATTTGGGCATGAGATTGCGGGTTCTCACACTCATTTCAAAATTAAATAATATCGATGGTTGGATTTAGTTTGCAATTTGGTTTATTTTTATCCTATGAGTCCTAATAAATGCAACTTCAACTATTTCTAAAGTGCTTATTTTATAAAGAATGCCGCTACCTCACATAACGCAGTAAAGCAGTACTTGTATAGAGTGAATAATTGATTGTCGAACGATCAATATTTATTCAGCACCACCACCATGGAAAGCACCTGGTAACGTGGGACGTAAGAAAGTAACCTCTTATAGGTATAGTTTAGGAAGTAGGCTATACGCCTAGAAAATGAATAACTTGAGTTAAGGTGTAACTTCAGAGTCTTCATAGCTAAGAGACAACATTATCGGGAAATGCAGCCCTGTTATATTTAACATTTTATTTTGGGATCACAGCACAGGATATTGGTAGTTGACGAATAAATTGGTTAGTTTTACATTATTTTATATTATTAATATTTATGTTTATCATATAAAATAACATAACAGGGATTTTATCATATTAAATAGCATAAGAGAGATTTATCTTCGTTCTTGGGTTTTTTCCTACATTTTTGCTGTCACACCATAGGACAAATTTGCATATTAATCATTTAATGATTATTGATTTAATCATTAAATTAAGCGTAACTTTTCCATTTTTTAATAAAATAAGTTTAACAGCCAACAGAAAAGAGTAGCAAAGATAAAATATCAGTAGGGTCTGCATTGCTGGATGTGACTCTTATTTTGACAACGGAGCCGCTAAGGTTTACGCGTCTACACGCAATTACGCGTCCACGCGTCTAACGTCTGTAGACGAAATTACGTCTTTAGGTGCAATAACGCGTCCACGCGTCTGTACACGTTACGTCTGTACACGTAAAGACATTTTTGATCAAACGGCCTTCCATACCTGAGGAGCCAGAATGAAAGTTTTTACAACGTCTTTTTATGACGTCTTCTGAACTTCTGATTTTGATGTTCAGGTGATCTCTATAATTGCATTGAATCAATATCACTTTTGCACCTGCAATTAATGTTGAAAAAATGTCCCTTCAAAACTTCACGTACTGGAGCCACTACTATAAGAGCTAATGCAAATAAATCAGCAAAGGTACATTTGTGCATACCATTAACTGATAAGCAAAACATTACTTTAAAGCAATCTGGCTTTGCAAATTTGCAAGGAGGTACAAATCTACAGATTGTTATCTTATTCCCCTCCATTGATGGAAATTTCCGCCATTTATGAGCCAACGTTCCCTGCCATTGATGAAAATATCCATAAATTGGGTATAGTTCTTCTCTTGTATGTTTGCAGTGTGATTTGCTGTAAGTTTTATGCAGTGTGAGCACGTTTTCCTGTATGCTAATTTATCTTCACAATGGGGCAGTCGTGGCCTAATGGTTAGAGAGTCGGACTTGTGATTAGAAGGTTGCCGGTTCCATTCCCAGGGCCGGCGGGCAATGACTGAGGTGCCCTTGAGCAATGCACCTTACCCCTACTTGCTCCCCGGGCGCTGCAGTGATAGCTGCCCGCTGCTCCGGGTGTACGTGTGTTCACCACTTGCTGTGCGTGTGGTCACTACTCTCTTAAATGCAGAGGTCACATTTCGGGTATGGGTCACTATATCTGACTAATAGGTCACTTTCACTTCAATAGGTACTCTGTGGCCATCCAAGGGTTACTTTATTTTGTATTCCTTGTATTTCTTTTGTGGGTATGTGCATCGAGGGCTTGTACATCCTCCTAAGATGTTTATACTTTTGTCTTTATATTATTGTTCAATAAAAAAGTTTCATTTATTGAAGCTGTACTACTGCCTTCTGCCTAATTATTTACCCGTTTGTGGGTCCCCTAAAGTTACACATGCGAACATCATAAGTGGACCTCATACAACAGTATAAAACAATAAACAAGGCCAGTTCAGGACACCTTTAAAAGCTATTACTACAGACCGTCCATCACATTGCACATTTGCACATTGCCCATTGGAAACTCAACATTGTAAGAAACAATACGATAAACCTGTATATAAAACATCTGCACATTCATTTAAACAATTATATATTGTTTTTTTTCTATATTTTTTGTCACTTTTGTATATAGTGCATTATTGTTATTATTTAATTTTCGATTTTTTCTATCTTAATGTATATTTAATCTCTTTCATCTACTCAAAAAAAAGATTTTTGCTGCTTGTCAAATTTACTTAACTTAATTAAATTAAGTTAAATCAACACAACTTTTGGAAAATCTGATCACAACATGATTTTTTTATGTTTAGTCATATAACTGAATCCATTCATGTTGGGACAACATAAAGAAGTTGTGTTGTGTTAACATAAAATAGTTACATTTGGGCAGAGGACTCATATTTCCCAGCATGCTTTGCGCATGACTGCATTTTGAGAGTTTATTTGATTAAATAAGTGTTATTTAATGCATTTTTCAGTAGGTAAGTGTTTAATGTTCATTCATCGTAAGGTTTTATAGAGTTTGTTATATTTTTTTAATTTTGAGCTTACCGTTGTTCAGAAAAGGGTTGCCTTTGCTTAGGTAGTGGGCGTTTATATTTACACATTTTTTTTTAAATTTCTGTTAAATTCTGTTAATGGTGGAGTGTCAGATTATGATTGCTAATGTCTATTCTGTGCACGTTACTGCTGATTGGCTACAAGGATGTTTTGGTACTTGGCCAATCAACGTAGTTGTCTAAAGCGTAATTTGGAAATCGGTTACCCTGCCTTTAACTCAATATGTTCTTATTGAAAAAAAAATGAAATTATGTTTAATCAATGCACATAATATTTAAAATTAAAAAATCTTCTTGAGTGCTTTCATAACATAACCTAATTGATAAAATTGAGTATTTTATATTGGTTTTATGTGAAGTATACATGTTAGCATAATTTAATTTCATTTTTTTATATCACTATAAAAGTTAATGATATAAAACAAAAACATGACTCTTAATCTGATTCAACTAAACAACATTGCATTAACTTGATGTAAGTATCTTAAGTTTACTGAAATAGATAATGCTACTTAAATTCAACGTAATCCAGTTATGTGGGACCTGTTGACATAAAAACGTTAAATTGAACATATCATTTTTTTGAGTGTGTGCTGTCTGTTATACATGTGATAAAACTAAAGTCTCTTCGGATTACGAAGTATTCAGTACTACTCTATAAATACTCAAGATTAACATGAGATTGGCAGAAACTGCATGTTACCTCAAATCAAATCAAATCAAATCACTTTTATTGTCACATCAACACAGCACAAGTGCCTTGGTGAGTGAAATTCTTGAGAGCGTGCTCCAGAAAGTGCAAAAACAATTTACATATAGACAGTACCATTTACATACTTACAGACTTATACAGATGACAATGTGCAATATACACATACATATACTCAGTACACACAGTGTACTATTAGACATACTTACAGTTATCAATATACATTATACACCGTATGTACACATTCTACATTATGTACACATATACGTATACACACAATAATATGTGAAGGTGCAGCAGATTATACATAAAATGGATACGTAAATGTCATGGATGTGCATTGGATGATATCCAGTTGTAGCAGATAGATTACTGTATTAGTGCAGTGTGATAGATTGTTGTATTAGTGCAGTGTGTACGTGTGGTCCAGTTTGAACTGTGTTAGAGTTAAAGTGCAGTGTGTGGCATACCGTAAAGTGGGAGTATGCTGTAGGGTGTATTAGTTCTGGCTGTTCATTAGCCTGATAGCGTGAGGGAAAAAGCTAGTCAGCTAGTGCGGGATCGGATGCTGCGAAGACGTCTTCCTGAGGACAGCAGAGAGAGAAGTCTGTGGGACAGCTTTGCGGTTGCCAGCGGTGCTGTTTCCAAACCAGGCGGTGATGCAGCCGGTCAGGATGCTCTCCCAGATAGCAACCAAACCAGCAAATTGTTGCGGCCCAAATCCGGCCCACACCTTACTCCCCATACAACCTCATCTGGCAAACATACCGTGTGGAATGACGGCCCTTGGGCGGTCCGCTCCTGTTTGCCAGATTTGGGCCGCATGCATACCAAAGCTATGCCACATGTCAAAAAACTAAACAAATAAAGCAGAGCTGACCCAAATATAAACAACAGTTCATTTCAATTCTGGCCCAGCTTTATACCAAAACCAACACCTTTCTGTGCTCCTGTTTGACAGAATTTGTATTGAGTTTCATTATTATTATAGTGATGATAGTGATAAACATCTGCTGTTAACAAACATAATCACTGCAGAAAATATCAACAAAAACTACAAAAAATTAATTTACCCAAAGAACCACAACAACTACAACCTGAAATACCACCCAGCTAACAAAAGTTTTATAAGTGTTATAAGAACGTTCCTTAGAGGTTTTTCATGTGTTTGAATATGTTTTAAAAACATCTTTTAATGTTTTAAGAATATTACCATCATGGTTATCAGTGTTTCCTTGAGTTGGGATCTTGACCCTTGATTATTACTTTGTTTGACTTGCTTAACCTGCGTGCTTTTAAAATGCACTTGTTATGGCAGTGCAAACGAGAACCTAACCAAATGGTGTTGGTATGGAACCATAGAAACCACTGTGATGTTGAAATTTGATTGACTGCTCTCATTTGGATTGAGTGCTATGCTGTTGATTAGGGCTGTCACGATTATGAAATTTGATTGACGATTAATTGTCTAATAAATCATTGCGATTATGGCGATTAATTGTCCGTTTTAGGGCTTTGACGTTTAATTCTCATTCATTTTTGATTCAGCAATTGAAATGACCATATTGTTCTGAATACAAGACTATGTTTTTTTCTTGGAAATACATCGGAAAAAATTGGGTCATCATATATTTAAGGTTTAGGCTTTTACCTTGCAATAATACAACCACCAAATACTTGTAAATTAAGTAAATTGATCAGGTGTGAATTGAAGCCACCATTAAAATACTATCAGTCATAGAAAAGCTTCTAGTCTGTTTTTTTCTCACTTGCAAGACTACAGTAAAATTTTACTTGTGTGTTAATGAAATTTTGGTAGACTGATTTTCACACTGAGATTTGCTTAAATAATATTAAATTGTACCACAGGTAATTTGTATATGTTTTAGTTTTTTTTTAGGTGATTGTGTTGTGGTGGTACATTTTACAAGTATTACCATGCTTTAGTAACAATATATACACTAAAATATGCAATATGCAGATGCACTACAGCTCCCCCTACTGTCTTCTATAGAGATGTGCGATAATTGCAATGATCTGAAATCATCGTGATGAGGTAAAACAATCGCGATGAGACGATTATTTAATAATCGTGACAGCCCTACTGTTGATCCTGAAGAACATTATAAGAACAGGGAGTTTGATTGTATTTTGGTGTCTAGAAAGATTTGTGAAAAATGGATGTATGTTTATCAAAACACATTTTAGAATCACACAGACATGAAGAATCAGTGTATGAATCTCAGCAATGGTGAGAATCAACCAACTAATTCAGATAACGGATCAACACGCAATGCATGCTGGGAATTCTGAATGAGTTTTGTGCTATGATGTTACCCAGCATGCATTGCAACATGAAGTTTTCGTTTGCTAATAGTCACCATTGTTGAGATTCATACACTGATTCTTCATGTCTGTGTGTCTAATTTCTTTTTTGTTTGTTTAAATGTTTATTTGTTTCAGCTTTCACAAATCTTTCTAGACAGCAAAATGCATCAAACTCCCAGATGTTATAATGATTCAGGATCAACATCACATCAATTTAGGGCTGGGCGATATGGCAAAAAAGTAAACTCGATAGTTTTTTTCTATATTGATCGATAACGATATTTATTTCGATATATATTTAATAAAAAAACTGTATTTAAAAGAATCTATTTTAAATACAGTTTATTAACAAAAGTTAACCTTTAACCAGTTAAAATTCAATTAAATTAATGCACTGTTGCAACAGAGGAAATTAGGCCATAAACAACATGTACCAGTTCATTCAGTCTCATTTTGACTCAATTGACTCGTTAAGTAAAGGGAGTGTTCATTCAGTACATTCAACCAATGAAAGGGCTCCGTTACTGTGTACATTCGAACGCTATTGGCTCAGCACCTGCGCACATACATAACGCTGCAATAATGTCTTGCTCGAGTAGTGGGATTCATTCAATGTATTCAGTGAACCTTAAAGACATCTCACATAAACTGTAGTACATTTCTTTAATCATGCAAGCATCTTACATACAAGGTTCAATATTTTAATGTGCACACAAACTCACTTCATTACATCTCTGATCTGTACATGGCAGCGCTGGTTTGTTTCATAAGCACCAGCTCATGTTAGCAGATATGTTAACGATGGATATAAAAACGTTTGTGCTTGAGTTTCGAAGTAACTCGCTTGCAATTGCGCCTCAAGTTTGTTTTGTTTAACCGGCGATTGCGAAAAAAATAAGACACTTGATAAACCGCGTGATGACAACTCGAGGTTAGTTTCACCTTTGTTTCCGCTTCCAGTAATGTTTTCCTCCTCGTGTTGAGTTTTCTTTGCCAAGTGCAGTATGAAATGGACTTTGTACATTGACGCGCATGATAAAAGCTGCACTCTGACTGACTGTTGTTGCGTTTATTTCTGCGTTCTGTTAGACTGTAAGATTAATCCATATCGAGTCAAAATGCCAATAGCTTATCATCGTTTTTGAAATACATTCTATCGCGATTCGATATGATATCGTTTATCGGCACAGCCCTACATCAATTTATTCAAATTTAAGCATGATCTCAATGACCACCAACCAACAACATTAAACTAGATAATCATTTGCATAACCAAAACAAGTGTACTTTAAAAGTACATAGTTAAAACAAATCTAAAGAGTAAATGTCAAGAGTCAAGAGCCCAACTCAAGGAAACACTGATTACCATGATGGTGACTTTTGTCAGCTGGGAACGTTCTTCAAATATAAAAAACTGACATTTTGAATATTTTAAAATGTGAAAAACCTCTAACGAACGTTCTTATAACAAACTTTTGTTAGCTGGGTTGTGTTTCAGGTTGTAGTTGTTGTGTTTCTCTGAATAAATATTTTTTTTGTAGTTTTTGTTGATCTTTTCTGCAGTGATTCTGTTTGTTAACGGCAGATGTTCATCACTAATGACTCAATCATCACTATAATAATAATGAAACTCAATACAAATTCTGTCAAACAGGAGCACAGAAAGGTGTTGGTTTTAGGATAAATCTGGGCCAGAATTGAAATGAACTGTTGTTTAAATTTGGGTCAGTTCTGCTTTATTTGTTTTGTTTTTGGCTGACATGCGGCATTGTTTTGGCTTGCTTGCGGCCCAAACCTGGCAAACAGGAGCGGACCGCCCAAGTGCCATCATTCCATGCCATATGTGGGCCAGATGAGGGTGTGGGGTGTAAGGTGTGGGCCAGATTTGGGCAGCAAATATTTGCTATCTGGGTCACCTCCTCTCTGTAGGCCGTCTCATCGTTGTTAGTGATCAAGCCTATCACCGTTGTGTCATCAGCGAATTTGATGTTGACGTTCGAGCTGTGTGTGGCTGCCCCTGTCATGTGTGTACAGGAGTGGGCTGAGGACTCAACCCTGAGGAGCACCAGTGTTGAGGGTCAGTGGGGATGAAGTTTTATTGCCCATTCTGACCACCTGACTTGTGCCTGTCAGCAAGTCCAGGATCTAGCTGCACAGAGATCTGTTTAGTCCCAGAGTCTGGAGCTTTGCAACCAGTGTGGCACTATGGTATTAAATGCGGTGCTGGCTGTAGTCCACAAACAGCATTCTCACATAGGTGTTCTTGTTTTCCAGGTGGGAGAGAGCAGTGTGCAGGGTGAAGGTAATAGCATCGTCTGTGGAACGGTTGCTGCGATATGCAAATTGAAGCGGATCCAGTGAGGCAGGCAGGACAGAGCAGATATAGTCTCTGATGAGTTTCTCAAGACACTTGCTGAAGATGGGTGTCAGAGCAACGGGCCTGAAAAATGATTAAGCTCGTTCGGTAGAGAGGCGGTGATGTTATTGATGCCCTGCCACATACTTCTTGCATTGTTGGTGTTGAATTATTCTTCAACTTTGTTTTTATATTGTCGTTTGGCTGCTTTGATAGATTTCTTGAGATCGTAACTGGCTTGTTTTCGATCGTCAATGTTTCCGGATTTAAAGGCAGATGTCCGCGCTAACAAGGCTGTTCGAACATTGCTGTTAATCCACAGTATTTGGTTGGGGTAGATGCGGATTGTTTTTGTCGGTACTACGTCCTCTACACACTTCCTGATGAAACACGTTACAGTATCTGAGTACGCCTCTATGTCGTCATCAGACGCTGCCCGGAACATGTCCCAGTCCACGTGATCAAAACAGTCCTGTAGTATAGCGTCCGATTGGTCCAACCAGCATTGAAATGTCCTGAGGGCGGGTGCTTCTCATTTCAGTTTCTGCCTATAAGCAGGCAGGAGCAGAACGGAAGAGTGATCTGATTTGCCAAAAGGTGGGCGGGGGAGCGATTTGTAGGCGTCCCGGAAGGGAGAATAACCTCCACGACATCATAACTTTTTAACAAAAACGATTCAACACGGTCCAAAGATCACCTGAGCCAATTTTCATAACAATCAATTAAAATTTATAGGAGTACCGAAAAATCCCACAAAACTGTATTTTTCAAAATGGCTGCTACTGTAATGGGCGGAGTCTTAATCTGAGACATGGAACGACATGTAGATTTTCTGTAAATCGAGGGGTTCAAAAGTTATAAGTGCATTTTTTAACTGCTGGAGGCGCTATAGAGTGATTGCTAGAGACTCTATAATTGGTCAGATGGTTATTGAGGACCACCACTATGAGTGTGCTCCTATTGTTTAAAGAGTACATTCCTCAATATTTTTAAGGGCTTATTTTGGTTTATGCAGTGTACGACAACAAGTTTATGTACATACATGATGTAAAAATACTATTATTTCGTAATAATAAGCAGTTTTTATTACCTTACTTCTTGACTGACTCTCAAATGATTCGTTCCGCGATTCATCTGTGTAATCTCCGCCTTTCCGCCAGCGTAGTCTGATCTGATTGGTCAGATAGTGTAGTCTGCTGTGATTGGTCAGATGGTCTAGTCTGCTGTGATTGGTCAGATGGTCTAGTCTGCTGTGATTGGTCAAATGGTCTAGTCTGCTGTGATTGGTCAAACGCGTTCAGCATGTGTCGCAAATGGACTGCCTATCATTACTGTTGTATTACGGTTTGCAGGTGGTTGGATATTAACAGTGTATAGTGAGAGATGGCGTCGATTTTACCTTACCAGTTCGAGCCCGAGTCTGACGAATCATTCTTTAATCCTTATACAGATGCCAGTAAGAAAAAGGACTGTTTTAGACACTTCTCTTGTAACAGTTAGTTATCACGGCATACAGTGTACGGTGTTCGTATCTTCAGATGTTATTATAACTATAGTACACCACGCAGTTCTTGAAATAAAGACTTTGCGAGTTAATATGGTTGAACACTTACATTAGCGCAACGAGTTTATAGCTAACGTTAGGTAAACAAACAGTAACAACCCCAAAAATAACGGTAACGTTAGCTAAACACAGACATGAGATAACGTCACACAAATTTAATTTTAAGTAAAGACAAAAATAAAGAGTCACACTTACAGGTTGCTTACAGGTCCAAATAAAGTTGGTATTGCAACATCTTTTAAGGAAAGACGTTTAATGTATCCTGCAGTAAAGGCGCCAAGATTGATGAAGCAATCTTCGGTAAAATGACGCACGCAAAGTAAAATGTTCGGTTTATACTCCTTTGGTGTCGTTTGAAAAATAAATAGTAACCATTTTTTCCTCAGAAGTTCTTCCTTTGGTAGTGAAAATAAGACTGACTTTGTTTCACTACATAGAACACAGCTTCTCTTAGACATGATGCACACGTCACGAACGAGCTAGTACAGTGTTTGGGGAGGAGAGAGTTAAGTTTTCGCAGTCAGTAGGCGGGGATTTTTCTAGTGACGTAGGTACATTGTGGTTAAAGATTCGGACAGGTCATGGCTTGTTCGCGTGATTCAGAGTCGATTACCTTTTTTATAAGCTAATAACTTTGTTATTCGTTCACCTTCGGATTTACAACTTGGCATATTGCTTACATTCAAACACGGCAAAATTAAACACTTCATGAAATGTATTTTTTATGATCTCGAGGAATGTACTCTTTAAGAAGAAAAAGAAGAAGAATACCAATAGAAGCTTCGGGACTTGGCCCCTGATAACCAACGATATAGGCTCCCCGAGAATTCTTACAATGTCCCATGCTCTCTTGTAAGTCTATTGTGGATAGGTTAAAGGGAAAATTTAACCAAAATTAAAAATGATGTCTCTTATTTCTAAATCTTTTTCAATATCTTCAATGAGGACAGTTATACATGCTTGGAACAACATAAAAGAAAACTTAAGTGTATAATTGATATTAAATGATTATTTCTTACCATATATATTTTATTTGTTTGGTCTGTTCATCGTTAGATTGTTCAGTTTCACCATATTGGTCTGTTCAGTTTCATCAGAGGATCGTTCAGCTTCATCATTGGTCACACAGGACTCTATGTGTGCTGTCAGAATGACAAACAGGGTAATTGATTCCATGTATTCCACAAAATGTAGCATTGTACCACAAATAGGTCGTAATAGGTGGTGATAAGGTAAGTACAACTTTTTATCTTAAAAATGCATAACCTTTTGTTTCTGTTAATTACATGATGATTTATAGACAAACCCCTCCTTCAGTTGGGCACGCACATATCCTAAGTTACATAAATGCAAAACCTAAATGAATGTTAAGGTTCAGACTTCACCCTAGACATCACTGTAAAGCTTTATAAAATCTTTTTATTTTTTCGTCAAAACATATTTAAACACATCCTTCTGTGGGAGCGCTGAGCACACAGGAAGGAAAGAGGCTGGACTGCACAGTATTTTTGGAGAACAAAGTCATTGGCATCTATTTTTCCAGTGAAAGTTCCAATTCACTGGCATTTATGACCTAAAACAATCTAAAGCTCATACAGTATGTTGCAGGAAATATTTTTGCCACCTTTTAAACATTGGAGAAAAGATGGAGTATAATAGATGAAAACAAACGCTAGAAGACTTTATGACGTGTCTGCGTCTGGCTACTGAAAACTTTTAGTAGACCTTTGATTAAGGATATCCTTTAGAGACGGGATTGTTTTTCCTACACATGTTACTGATTGCTGCGGCTGATGAGTGAAAGTGAGCAGTTCCCACGGAGGTTCTCTCATACTGGATGTGGATTGTACACCAAAGAATGATCCGCTTTTTGCAACAAGATTTCAATGTACCTACCATAACCATCTAAAAACCAATAATAACCATGCTGAGGAATAAAGCCATTCATCTAGCTGCATTGGTAGCATGTGTAATCTTGGTAAGTTTTAACAAACTTCTGAAAATGTAATTTTAAGTCAAACGCTTAAGATGTTTAAACAATTTTTTTGTTAAAATTAATATTTGTAAATATATGTTGTTAATGTAGTGAAATTGCTGTATTATTTATTAAAAAAAGTTAATTAATGTTAAACTGTTAATGTGTTAATTAATGAGTTCAGAAAACTACATTATCAACTATAATAATATAACCGGCACTAAATAAAAACGATTAAAATTATTTAAAAAAACAATGAAATTTGTCAGGAAACATATCATTTCTCAACTACTGTACAACATCTGTACTTTTTTATGTCCAGATGTAAATCTTTCATTTTTTTGCCAGCCAGTGAGGATTATTTTCTTTTTTTTTCAGAGTACCATGATGGTATATACACGGCAATGTAGCATCAAACTTGTCAAGACCATTTCCACCACAAAGTCTATAATCATCACATTGAATAACGAAGATGGTATATGCCAGTACAGTGTTTTTGTCAGGGACCAACACAAAGACTCAAACGAATGTCAACCGGCCCGGGAACGTCTCTCACATGTTGAATGCAAAATTGAGAATTTGGATCCTGGAACCTGGTACCACCTGAACATCACATCAAGGATGGATGAAAAGCAACAGATGCAACAGACTCTGTCCCTGCCAACTAGTAAGGAATCCATGATCCATTAAAAAAATATTGTAGTTTACTTTGTATTTTAAAGTATCTTAGTAAGACAAATTCCAAAATGGCATTCAGTTGTTTAAAGGAAAAGTTTATTCAAAAATGAAAGTCACCCTCATGCCAAAAAGCACATATGTCCATTATAAATGATACTCATTTAAAGTGTTTTGGATAAATATTCATAATAAATAAATAAATGAAAATAAACGTTATATAATAAGTTAATATTTTTATATAAACAATATTTTTAATTATTTAGCAGAATCTTAGCAGAATTAAACACATCCTTGATTCAAGAGAGACCAAAAACAAGAGATGGGACCAAGTCACTGTTTTCAAGTCACAATTAAGTCTCAAGTCTTTGCATTCAAGTCTCAAGTCCCAAGTCAAGAGAGGCGAGTCCAAGTCAGGTTGCAAGTCCTGAATGTTAATGGACCTGAAACAATATCACTTTTGTGCCCACAAAAATTACCATTATTGTGATCAGTGTTTGCTTTAGTTGGGCTCCTGATCGTTGACTTCGATTAAGTTATTTATTCAGTGGAATAATAGTTTTTCAGAAAGAACACTTGTGCACTAAGACAGAAATGCTCAAAAACAAGTTACATGATAGATAAATATATGATTATAAGTTTAAACAGAAGTGAGCCTCTGTATAAGCTTGCTTTGACCCAATGATAGGATTTTAATACAGCTACAACAGCCAAAGAAAACTAATTTAATACTAAAATAAAAGAGTCAAAAAGCCCAACTAAAGCAAACACTGATCACAATAATGGTGATTTTTGTTGGCACAAAAGTGATATTGATTCAGTTCCATTAACATTCAGGACTTGATTGGGATTTGAGGACTTGAATGCAAAGACTTGAGACTTACTTGTGACTTGAAAACAATGACTTGGTCCCACCTCTGCCAAAAACATTGGTCAAGTAACTGCTCAACCTCAAACACTTTCTGTTGATTAACACTGCATCTTATTTATCATATGCAAAATAATACATTGACTTACATTTTTTACAGCGTACACATAAAATAAAACTGACACACATTACACTGAGCGTGGGTTTACTCTGGGTGCTCCAGTTTCCTCTCACAGCCCAAATACATGCAGGTGAGGTTGATTGAGGATTCCAAATTGTCCCCCCCCAACTTGTGTAACTGTATTGAACAGACTTGTGTATGAATTGACCGGTTCTCGCCATGAATATAGCCTATGCTGGAATGGCATTAAGAATGAATAAAACAAGCAAACAATGTTTTGTAACTAAATATTACGACATCTCTATAGAGACATTCAAAACTACAACATGCAAAAACCCAGTTGTGTAAAGTCATATACATCAGGGATGGCATGAGGGTGAGAAAATTATAGAATATTTATAGGAAAGTTGTTACTGTAAAGGGCCAGGTATAGTTTTTTTGTTGTTTAAAAAAAATCAATATATTTACAAAAGACTGTGAATCAGGGTGTACTCTCACTAGGCAATCTGAACTGTGCCCGAGCACGTTTGACCCCCAAAGCCCAGTTCATTTGATTAGAGTGATCGCTCCATATCGCACCAGGGCATGGTTCGTTAGTGGTCCCTGGCTCGCTTGGAAGAGGTGGGCCAGAGCACGGTGCGGTTGGGCTCGGGCGTGGTACACATGTAGTGTGAGCACAAATCGCGCCGGCGTGCAGAACTGAAAGCATGACGTGAATTATGCGACTGTTTATATTCCTCCCTGAGATTAAGCTGTCACCGTAAAAAATGGATAAACAGCACAATTACATGTGCAGGTGTGTGTCATCGCAGCCAAAACTACTCCAGGTTTCTCAAACATAATCCAACGTGTGTAACGATAGGCTTTATGATAATAAAGTACGAGAGGGTGATTTAAAAGCATAATGAGCCATTTACACTCTCGTATGACAATGACATCAAAGCAGATCGGTCTGTGCAGTGCACGAATGAAGTTAAACACCTCTAATAAGCCCCAGACTGAACATTGCGTTGGATTCCGTTGTGCTGATAGGGATCGCTTTGTTTACGTTTGATTCTAAGCAGTCGCATGGTAATGATGAAAGCGTGCCCAGTTGTGGATGGTAAAGAGCAATGTGAGCGCAGGCCAGCGGGGGAGTGGGGAGCGGGGGACAATCGCCTACTGGCACAGTTGAGAGCAACCGGGACAAGTGAGAGTATACCCTCAGAGTCTAGAGTCCAGAGTCTTGTGGCTGAGGTCCTTTGACCTTGACCAACAAGCAACTATAGCAACAATGCAGAACACCCTATAGCAGTGGTTCCCAACCTTTATTATCTCACGGCCCACACAACCAAACACAAATGTTTCCGCGGCCCACTGCTATTTTGTTAATGAACCCGCTATTTGTGTCGTGTTGGTAATTGAGTACTCAGAAGCATTACTGTTACCTGTCTTTATTGAATGAACTGGTAATTAATTGAATAAACATAAAAATGTACATAACAAGTCACCAAGCCCCATGAGACTCGGGTTGACACTTCTTAAGTGAACGGAAAACCAAATCCAGGCAGAGGTCGGCAGCGGGTAGACCGTTAGCGGAGCAATCAGTCAGAGGGAACAGAAAAAGCAGGGTTGAGCCGTCACAAACAGTCAAAACCGGCAAAGAAGAGAACTGGGGCACTGGACAAAGCAAGATTAGAGTCAGGCGCGAGTGACAAGCGCAAATCGAAAGCACGTACAGAGCGAACAACCAAGCTAAACTGATATCAAAAAATCACTTAACAATCAGACATCATAAACAATCATAGGCTAAATCTATGTCACTCACCTAATGCGAAGGTTGATGTTGTTTAGCATTTACTAAGCGCTGTATGTCGGGCTGGAGTGAAGAAAGTTGCAAGCGGAGATCAGGCTCGACGTTAAGCTTATTCCGGTATTTTGTCTTGAGTGCCACCAATGCAGAAAATCCAGCTTCGCATAAGTATGTTGTCGGAAATGGCATCAAAAACCTCAGAGCTTTGTCAGAAAGATCAGGATACTCAGAGAGAGTATGAATCCAAAAATCAGTCAAAGATTTTTGAGAAAACGTTAATTTTAAAGCACTGTCACAAGATAAGTCAATGAGGCTGTCATGCTCTTTTGCACTTAAACTTGTGACGGATCCCTCACACAAGTTTGCAAAAGGATTTTCCATCCAGGTTACCTGGACATCTAGAGATGGAAAGTAGTCACGCAACTGGCTCTTCAATCCTTGGAGATGCTCTTCAATCAGCTTTTTAACCGAAGCGGGTAGGCTCGTTGCTTCTTCTGTCAAAAAATGTGACAAATTCTCAAACAATTCGGCGTGTGATTTGCAAATTCGCCTGGCCCAAATGTCCAGTTTCTTTATTGTGGCTTCGATTTTATTTTGGACTTGAAACGCTGTCACTGATTTGCCTTGAAGACTCAAATTCACCCCATTTAGGTGATTGAAAATATCAGAAAGATAGGACAATTTTGCAAGCCACTCAAAGTCACTGAGGCGGTCAGAAAGGGGGCATTTTGAGTCGGATAAAAAAATCTGTGCTTCGTTGCGTAATTCGAAGAGACGAGTAAGGACTCTGCCTCGTGAAAGCCATCGTACCTCAGTGTGTAGAAGAAGCTGAACATGGTCACTTCCCATTTCCTCACAGAGAAGTCGAAACAAACGTGACTGAAGGGGCCTAGTCTTTATGAAATTTACTATTTTAACAGCCTCATCCAAGACACATTTGAGATCTGTGGGCATCTTCTTGGTCGCTAGTGCTTCCCGATGAATACTGCAGTGTACGGAGCTCACGAGCGGTGCAAGTGTTTTCACGCGCGCAACGAGTCCGTTGCGATGCCCAGTCATGGCTCTTGCTCCGTCTGTGCTCAGACCCACGCATTTAGACCAATCAATTCCATTTGAAACAATGAATGCATTCAAAATATCAAATATGGCTTGGGCAGTTGATTGACCCGGCAGCGGCTTACAGAAAAGGAAATCCTCTTGTAGTTGTCCATTATGTACATACCGTACAAAGGCAAGAAGGTTGGAAAGGTTTGCTATATCAGTCGATTCATCCAACTGTAGGGCATAAAAAGGACTCTCTCGAATGTTTTTAACCAACTTCTGAGTTATATCTTCTGCCATTTCATTTATTCTTCTCTCAACTGTATTATCTGAAAGTGAAATCAGATTTAACTGCTTGCGAGCTTTGTCTCCACACATCACGCTAATCATTTCTTTTGCGGCAGGTAAAATCAAGTTTTCACCAATTGTGTGAGGTTTTCCAGCCTTTGCGATGAGTTTGGCAACACGATAAGATGCCTCCACTGCTTTACTGTTGTCGTTGCTAGAGAACGCAGTTTCAAGAGTTTTTTTCCTGCTTTGGTACTCTTTAAGTTTGTTCTCAAAAAACTCAATAGGCTTGGACGCATATTCGCTATGTTTTGTCTCCAAGTGTCGTCGTAGTTTGTTTGGTTTCAATGCTTCATTTGACAAGACTTCTGTGCATACAACACAGAGCGGTAGCTGCTCGTTCTCCGTTCCCACACATGTGAAACCTAGCGCTAGGTAGTCACTACTGTATTTTCTTCGTTTAGGTTTATTTTGAGTCTTTTCAGCGTCATGCTTACTTGTAGATGAAGAAACGTCTGTATTTGTCCTTTTCAGCGATCCCGTTGACAACCATTTATCCATGTTTAAATCTACTGTAGCATGTATGCAGCAGAAATGTGTAAGATAAATTGGCGGGTTGTTAATACACCAATCAGTGAGCTCCAATAGTGAATGCATAGTAACAGTTTATTATTTATTTCTTGTTATTTAATTATATTTCTCAAATTATATTTAATCATGACTAGACATTTTTACATATTAACAATAGTATTTCTATGAATAATTGGCGGCCCCCCTGCAATACTTTTGCGGCCCACTAGGGGGCCGCGGCCCACAGGTTGAAAACCACTGCCCTATAGAAATGTGCTTATCAGACTCACCCAAAACACTCCCATACCAACAACTTATCAAAATTACTCAGAACTGCATAGCAACACAATTGCAACCTCTAAAAAACACTCTAGCAACAACCTATAACACTTCAGGAACTTCCCCATCAGAAGAACCACACAGAACTTCATAACAATGCCCTGGTAAGCACCCACAGCACCCTATGCACAATGCACAGAATCACTCAAAACACTTAGAACTGCATAGCAACAGATTATATAAAACCAGACTTATATGTAGGCAAGTGCAAATGACTGAGTGTCATAATGTTAAATTAAATGTGAGGAAAGTTTGGTCTGTGCTGATAATGGGCTGTAACTATATGTACGTGTCTGGGCTGGAATCCAAAACAGAAGCTTGACTGTGGGTCAGTCCTCCCCCTCCCTTCCTGCCTCATTGTTCTTTTGTTCCAACATGTACAGACTTCTTACCCCCATTAGAGGGTCAATCTGATTATAGGGAGACTTAGATAACATGTACAGTGGCTCCCAAAAATATTTGGATGGTTATAAATCACATTTAACGTTTGAATGTTGTTCTATTAAAGGGATTTCAGAAAGCAAGCAAAAATTGAATCAATGTTAAAAAATAGCTGATTTGTCAATGTTAATTGCATCGAATCAATATCACTTTTGCACCCGCAGTTAATGTTGAAAAATGTTGAAATTTCAACAAATCACCATTATTGTGATCAGTGTTTGATTTAGTTGGACTCTTGACTCTTCAACTCTAATGTCATGTTTTCTTTAGTTGTCCATGTGTGTAAAACACATATTTTGTGGCAAAGAGAAGTTAGATCCAGTGGGATCAGAAAATTATAGATATTTAATCACATTGAAGTTCTTTAAACAACTTATGATATAGCAATGTTATTACTACATGAATGTGGAGTTTTGACAGAGTTTAAAGAAATTATAGCAGTGTTATGGACAAGTAACAGAATAAATGATTTTCTCAAAAACGTTAAATTTCTGAATCTGTTCGGAGAAGTATGAATCTCAACAATGGTGACAATCAACAAAAGAAAGCTTCATGCTGCGATTCATGCTGGGTAACGCCATAGTACAAAACTCATTCATGACTTTGAGCATGCATTGCAGTTGATCTGTTTATCTGAATTAGTTTGATGATTGTCACCATTGTTGAGGTTTTTATGATGAGTGTTGATGTCTGCCTGTGTCAGCAACTTTTTCTTAATGTGGCCATTTGTCGTGATGCCACTTTTCAAACTTTAGTTAGTGCGTAATGTTGCTGTTAGAGCATAAACAATATCTGCTAACTGATAAAGCACAAAGTTCAATGCCAAGCGAGAAATTGTCTTTAACTGAATTCGCTCTTCAAGAACTACAGAGAATGGCTGGATGGTGAACGGGGAAATTATGTCACTATTCCAAGTTTTTGAAACACCTCCTCCCAAAGGAATACACCAAAAAGGGGCGAGTCCCTCCTTAGAGAAGAGGAAGAGCCGCTGGAGTAGTGTTTGGTTATCAGAGATTGTAAACATTTGACTGAGCTGCGCGCTTAATTACTTTCACTTTCATCACAGTCCTACAGCTGGTAATAAGAATTCCGATTTTGTCACCTCTGTACTTTCATAATTGTGAATCAAATTCAACGTGAGTCATTAACGAAACCACAATATCATATCAAGAAGCTTAACAACCAAGAAGAAAACTATCACTGTCTGACACTTATCATAAAAAGAAAATTGAAAACTTCAAAACATCTCATTTTAGCAATGTACAAGTATTCTTATTAGAACACTACTGCAAACATTGAAAGAGATAAGAGCAGTTTTAAAGAAAGTCCAGAGTCAGAGCCCAACTAAAGCAAACACTGATCACAATAATGGTAATTTGTTGAAATTTCAAAAGATTTTCAACATTAATTGCGGTTGCAAAAGTGATATTGATTCAATGCAATTACCATTGAGAAATCAACTATTTTTTACATTGATTCAATGGTTGCTTGCTATCTGGGATAGTTCACCCAAAAAAATGAAAATTCTGTTATCATTTACTCACCCTTATGTAATTTCATACCTGTATAAATTACTTTGTTCCGATAAACACAGAGAAAGATATTTGGAAGAATTTAGTAATTTTCAGTTCTAGGAAATCATTGACTACCATAGTAGGAAGAATTAAATGGTAGTCAAAGGTGCCCGAGAACTCTTTGTTTTCCTAAATTCTTCAAAATATCTCATTATGTGTTCAACAGAACAAAAAAAACGCTATATTTTTTCCTACTATGGTATTAGATGATGTCCCAGAACTGAAAATTGCTAACATTCTTCCAAATATCTTTCTCTGTGTTCATTGGATCAAATAAATGTATATTACAATGAAACGTAATATTGAATGAGGAAGAATAGTGGGTGTGGTTCATGTTTTCTACTGTGATTGATTGGATGAGTAAAAACAATATATTCTGCTCAAGCCGTCAAACTCACTTCATCAGAGAAAGATCACCACTAGAGGACAGAAGTGCATTTTCATATTTCATGATCATTACTTTTGTTTAAAAGAAAATATCGTTTTTTTTCAGTAACATGAAAAAATGTCAATTTGGTGTAAATGTATGGCGTTTTATGGAATTTTACTATTTTAATAAAAAAATGTGAAAATACTGTTACGTAATACTGCATTTTCCTTGTAAAAATACATTTATTTTTGACAGTGTATAGATAGCATCTAATTAATATTTACATTTATCACAAAGAACTGTGAATTCTACGTGGTGTAAATAGAATATATAACACAACTAGTACATGTAGCCGCTGCTAAATTCAACTGGGAAAATATAGACTATATTTGGTGTCAATGTGTGTTTTTTAAATATTTTTTACAGTTATGATAAAAAATGTGATATGGCTGTGAAATTCTAATGGATTTTTCAGTAAATATACACTTTATCCAACTCTGACAAAAAAATAAACATGAACATTTTTTAAAGGACATGTCAGGTTAACAATATACAACAATTACTTTAATTTAAAGGAAATAGAGTGTTTTCTCCAGTAACACATTTAATCAGTTAAAGAACATGTACATTAGGTGTCAATGTATGCATTTTTATGGAATTTGACAGTTCTGATTAAAATGAGATGTTACTGTTAAATTCTACTGTTTTTTCTCTGCACTGTCAGAAAAAATGTGGCAGATTTGTACCTTTAGGGGTACAATGGCTTGTCACTGGGGCAGTACCCTCAAAGGTACACATATTGTACCTTCCCACATGGATGCCCAGACAGCAAGCAACCATTGAATCAATGTTAAAAAATAGCTGATTGGTCAATGTTAATTGCATTGAATCAATATCACTTTTGCACCTGCAATTAATGTTGAAACAAACCACCATTGTTGTGATCAGTGTTTGCTTTAGTTGGGCTCTTGACTCTTGAGCTTAATGTCAAGTTTTCTTTACTGTCTAACACATATGTTATGACAAAGAAAACTAAAATCCAGTGAGATCAGAAAATGATCGTTATTTCATCACAATGAAGTTCTGTAAGTTACTTTCGATTGTCTTGTGTTTTTAATATGTGAATGTGGAGTTATGCCACAGTTTAAAAAGATTTAAGCAGTTTATGGACAATTTACAGAATAAATGATTTTCACAAAACTTTTTCGAATCATTTCTGAATCAGTTAGACATGAAGAATTGGTGTATGAATCTCAACAATGGTGACAATCAACAGAAAGAAAGCTTCATGCTGCAATGCATGCTGGGTAACATCATAGTACAAAACTCATTCATGACTCCCAGCATGCATTGCAGTTGATCTGTTTATCTGATTTAGTTTGATGATTGTCACCATTGTTGAGATTCATACACCGATTCAGAAGAGTAACAATTTTGTGAAAATAACTTACTCTGTTAGTGGTCCATAACACTGCTATATTTGTGAATTGCACATATTAATAACATATCACACTCATCACTCTTTGTGATGAAGTAACTATCGTTTTCTGATGTCACTGTATCTTAATTTTCTTTTCCTCAACATGTGTGTTAGACAGTAAATAAAATTTAACATTAAACTCAAGAGTCAAGAACCCAACTAAAGCAAACACTGATCACAATAATGGTGATTTGTTTCAACATTAATTGCAGGTGCAAAAGTGATATTGAATAGTGAAAAAAATATCCGGCTGAACTCTCGTACACTTTTCTTTAGTTGATGTGTTTATCTGAACAGTTTGTTAATTGTCACCATTATTGAGGTTTGTAGTTTGATTACTTATGTTTTAATTTCTCATTTTTTTATCAAATAATGTTGTTATTCTTATCACAGTATGAGTTAGTAATAAGAGTTGTTTTTCAACACTTCTGACACATACTTTTGGTTTCTGATCTTCATAAACTGGTATCATACAGCAGTAAATTTAAGATGATTAGTCTTTATAGTCAAAAACGGAAGCAATTAGTAAAGCAATTTAAAGTACATACTGAACAAAAGTTTCACAAAGAAAACTAAAAACCATGTGACCATTTCAACAAAGCAACCTTCTGTTCATTCTTAATAAGAGGTTTTGTAAGAAGGTGATAGCAAAAAGTGAAAGTGGTGTCTGTAATATGGTAATGGTTTTTGTATTTAATTCTCCTCTGATAAGATCTTGACAGATTTTATGTGTTCATCTGTTTTTTAGTTGATGTTCATTTAAGTTGTTTTTTTCTGTTTTGTTCATTTTTCAGTGATTCTGCTCTTAAGTGAAGTGAAGTGACCTATTTGTCAAGTATGGTGACCCATACCCGAAATGTGACCTCTGCATTTAACCCATCCAGAGAGTAGTGAATACACGCACAGCAAGTGGTGAACACACGTACACCCGGAAGCAGCAAGTGTTCATTACGAATAACTCAATGATCACTTCGTTATTCATTCAATTATCCAATGAAATTTATACAGTTTTGCTGTGTAACCTAAATCAAAGCAAGATGACTATTTCACAGTACTGTTAGGGTTAACACTAAATACAATATTTTATTGTGAAAACCCATAGTAAAATCTCATGAAGACCTGGCAATTTCTAAATCATTACACCATGTTTAGAGATGATTAAAGATGTTTAATAGTAATAGTCAAATATACTTGATCTTAATGATCGTGTGTTAATATAAATTCTAATATAAATACAATAGCATAGGTTGTGTAATGCAAGCAGTGTTAACATCAAAGTAAACGTGATTTCACATTGCACTAAAGAAATAGATTTTTTTACACAAATTGTTTTATGATATTAGCCATTTAATTATCTTTGACTGATGATGGTATGTCTTTGTTTCTTATGTTTAGGGCCATCAGAAGTGGAAAATCTCCAATTCTTAGCTAATTCAACCTGTTTGAACATTTCCTGGTATCCTGGCCCAGGCAAAACGGAGCGGTTTTGGATTGTGCTAATAGATGGCAGGACCACACTTTTAACCTGGAATTCAACGCTTGCTAGTACAGCAACCTCGTATGTTATAAAAAAACTCATTCCTGGACGGCTCTATAACATTAGTGTTGTAACAGAGGTTGGGGAGATACAGAATTCAGTGTCTGGCCAAACACAAACAGGTATTTTACATTTACATAAATGAAATATTCACTGGACATTACACATAGCATATTTTCGTTTCCTCGCCTAACTGTGTGTGTGTGTGACTTAAACCTGAATGCACACCAACACATGGGGACTCGTGTCACCGTGGGGTAGCTGATAAAATATGCAGTTTGTACAGTATAAAAAACATTACGCCTATGGACTGTCCCCACGGAGATAGTAAACCAGACATGTGTGTGTCTGTGCATGTGTGTGGTGGGGGTGGGGGGCGGAGCGCGCATATCTCTAGCAGTATGACATCCTCTGCAGTATTTTAAGCGTGCTACACCCTTTCCTGTTTTCAGCACTGAAAGGTCACCTTTCTCCTTGCTTTATGTCACTATGCTTCATTGCATTGTTACACAAATTCCTGTGTTCATTAAATTCTAATTTACTCTAGTCTGCAATTCGTTTTGATTGACTAGTCACTTTATATTTGCATAGCAGTAGCATAATAATACTTAAAATGTTAAGAACATACCTTCAGCTGTTAATATTGGTTGATTTTAATTATAGCTTTAGTCCTGTGTCCATGTGAAAATTATACTAAAATTGTCTCAAACTTTTTCTCGAAAAAAGTTCTCAAAACGTTTTGTTTTTGTTTTGCCCCCAGTTTGAGAACCACTGGTCTAGGATACTTCTTGGAAACCAATAAGAATGAGAATTCACCAGTGACACCTCTTTAATATCTCTCTCATTTTTCCTAGACATTATTGGGATTAAATGAAGAGCAAATGGAAATGCTTAGTATATTAAGTACAAATTTGATGTGTGACAATAAAGCACATTATGGAAATGTACTTAAATAAAGGGTACCCAGTGCACTATTTTGAATCTGGGTTATTTCTGCTGAGGAGCAAACCCAATATTACCAATTTCTGCATTAGTTTCAAGGGATGTCTCAATGATCACAACTAAGAGCAACTATCTAGTCACAAACTAAGACCAGATTCAGCATTTCCAGATAGAGCAGATGGTTTCCAGCCCAAAACCTGCTCAATA
Source organism: Triplophysa rosa (assembly GCF_024868665.1). NCBI lineage: Eukaryota > Metazoa > Chordata > Actinopteri > Cypriniformes > Nemacheilidae > Triplophysa > Triplophysa rosa. The sequence continues at coordinate 114,658 of NW_026634162.1, forward strand.
CTTTTGTGCTGCAATGCACAAAAAACGCCCAAAACATTTAATCAATATTTAGTTTAATATTTTAACTGCTAGGCTTACTACTACCATACTACCAGAGGCTGTCAACCCACCATGAAAACTCAGATCATGCATCAGTTGCATTTAAAGAGCCAGTTTTTTAAGTGTCCTAATATTGTATTGGAGTCCCCAACCACATGTTTGAATGCATCCAAGGTCAAAAAAGCATTTAATATCACCTTATTTTTCAAAGATCTCTCAACGGTACATTCAAAGCAGTTCTAAGATTCTGGCCGTTTCTCAATATGCATTGTTCAGCGGCCTTGTGTCCTCAAGTTCTCGCTCTACGTCATCAATAACCGTCAAAGTCTGTTCCTATACTCAAGAACAGAGAACGCATGAACGTATCCTGATGTGTTCTCGATATCAAGGATGCATCGAATGCTTGACCCCGCTTGAAGTCCCAGAAGACACTGCGGCACGTCCATCCAAGTTCGTTTTAACGGGGCTGCCTTGCAAGACCAGTCTCCACGATGAACACAAGTCTGTTCAAGTGTCAGTAAGAGAACAACACTGACTCAGTGTTGAAGATAATGAGATAACGAGGTGATTAATTAAGTGATGATTGGTCATTAATGTTGAACACCTGCTGTTAACAAACACAATCACTGAAGAAAACATGAACAAGAACATAAAATGCTTTAAATATCACATAAATAATGCTGCTGTAGGAGAAAGATCACTTAAATCAGTCTAGAGAAACAATTACTTGCCCAAAAAATTAACACTCTCACTAAGATACATCTAGACATCAACACTCTTCATACAAACCTCAATGATGGTTACAAGCAACGGAATTATTTAGATGAACAGATCAACTGCAATGCATGCTGGGAGTCATAGAGGAGTTTTGTACTATGATGTAGGACTGCACGATAATTTATCACGATACCACTAAATCCTATTGTAATCGAGCTGGCAATGTGTTGATATTTTTGTTAATGCGTAGCTTGTCCGTGAAGCATGTCTCTGGGATCAGTAGGAAATACTGCTCGATCTAAAAGCAGTGCGAGTTTGAGTCGCTTATAATGTGCATTTGAAAAAGCAACACCCATCAAACATGATCATTATAAATATTACTTTATTATCATAAAAATTCCTGATGAGGCTTGAGTAACAGTGATAAAAAGATGTCCATAGGCATTTCCTAGATTCTAGAACGTGTTATTGTCTTCTTCTGCAGTGCGTATTTGGAGTTTCCGCACAAGAGCGCCCTCTGGCTTTCGGATGCAGCAGCATTTTCCTGTACTTCACTCAAAAGCTGTGCATAAATCATGTGATATTTACCGTTGGTTTATCATGACAGCCCTACTATGATGTTACTCAGAATGCATTGCTGTATAAAGTTTTTGTTGTTGATTTTCACCATTATTGAGATTCATTCACAGATTCTTGATGTCTGTGTGTTTAAGTGGTTGAGAAATTTTGATCCCTTCAACAATAATTGGATACAGCTACACATTAATAGATAATGTTGCTGCTCTTAACCATTTATCACCTTCATCATTTTGCTTCTTTTTACTTTGCTTTCGCTGTAGTAAAGACACTCATAAATTACAACTGGAGAAAAACTCTAATTACTAGAAATCAAGGATCAAGAGCCCAACTAAAGGAAATACTAAACACTATCAGGGTGACTTCTTATTGTTGATGTTTTCTTCAGTGATTGTGTTTGTTAACTGCAGGTGTTCATCATTAATGATCAATCATCACTTAATGAATAACTTCATTATCTCATTATCTTCAACACTGCTTCAGTGTTTCTTTTAACACCCTATTTCAGTGGTTCCCAACTCCAGTCCTCAGGGCCCCCATGACAGAATATTTTAGATGTCTCCCTATTGAACACATGAACAAGTTAATGAGATAATGAAGTGAAGATTGAGTCATTAATGATGAACACCTGCTGTTAACAAACACAATCTCTGAAGAAAAAAAGATCAATAAGAAGTCACCATAATAGTGTTTTGTGTTTCCTTTAGTTGGGCTCTTACCCTTGATTTATTATGCTAAGTTTTTTGTTAGCTGTAATCGTGTGTTTCTGAGGCACTAATGTAATGTCTATTACCATATTTGCAATATCAGGTTCCAAAGCAATTTTACTGACAGGTACACCCACCTTACTTGGATATACCTGTATATTTGGGTGGTCTTAGTCAAATTATACCACAAACTGATGTAGAGGTGTTTCAGGCAGGTCTGGGTGAGCATTCGCTTTTAGATAGAATGCATCTTTTGTTCCGACTTTAATTTTTGCTATTTTACGTGTCTAATACATGCATGGGCAACTTATAACACACCAAAGACACAGAAAAATACGTATTCTTTCGCACCATATGACCCCTTTAAGTAAATGCACTTGGGTTTTGTTCACCAAAATTACCTTATAAAATGCAATGCCTAAAAACAACCCAATCTGGCAACCCCAATCAGAAGTCTGCAAACAAAAGTCAATAATATTGACAATTCAAACAATTCAAATCAGTGCAATCCAGATACATTTTACACCTCTACACAGCAAAACCTCAGAGTGTCAAAAAGTAACACTGAAGCAGAGTTAAAGTTAATGAGATAATTAAGGTGATTAATGAAGTGATGATTGGTCACTTATCCTAGATTTTTTCTTTTATCTATTTTTGGTTATAGCATTTATAACAGCAAAACAAAGCTCAATATTATTGTTTTCCTACTGATGGTATTTGATTTAGTTATATATACCCAGCTGGCACCGGACGTCAATATGACGTCAGATTGATGTTGGACACTTACGCGATACGACGTTGGATAGACGTAACATTTTGGTTGGAAATGAAAATCTGGTAGACGTCAACACCCAACGTCAGGCTGACGTCAATCTCCAACGTTGGTCTAACGTTGCACACTGGTAACACTTGGTCCAACTTAAATTCCCTAGCTAAGAAAAGTCACCATCATGGTGATCAGTGTTTCCTTGAGTTGAGCTCTTGACCCTTGACTTTTTTTAAGATAAATTTCATTGCCGCTGTGTGTTAGAAGTACATTTGTTGCTTTAAAATCTGTGTGTTTTTAAAGTAGTTTTGCTGTGGCAATGCAAATGAGAATTTTGTTGTTTGGTTGTTAAAATATCCATCATCTTGTAGTTTGATTCACTGATCTCATCTAGATTGTGCTCCTGAAAGAACATTATAGTGTAAGTGAATTTGCTTGCGTCCAGCTTATTTGCGTCCAGCTTTCACAAATCATATTATACATCAAAATGCAAGCAAATTCTCTTCCACTATAATAATGTTCTTTCAGCAGCACAGCATGCAATCTAGATGAGATCAGTGAATCAAACTACAGGATCATGGATATTTTAACAACCAACACCTTTCAATGAAATTCTCATTTGCCTTGCCAATGCAAAAATACTTCAAAAACACACAGTCTAAAACAACAAATGCACTTTAAACACACAGCGGCAATCAAATGTATATAAGAAGGTCAAGGGTCAAGAGCTCAACTCAAGGAAACACTGATCACCATGATAGTGACTTTTCTTAGCTAGGAAATTTAAATTGACCAAGTGTTACCAGTGTGCAACGTTAGACCAACGTTGGAGATTGACGTCAATCTGACATTGGGTGTTGACATCTACTAAATTTTCATTTCCAACCAAAATGTTACGTCTATCCAACGTCGTATCACGTAAGTGTCCAACATCAATCTGACGTTATATTGACATCCCGTGCCAGCTTAGTACATCTTATAATGAAAATACACTCTCAACAGTTTAAAAAGCTACTCATTGTTGAGATTCATAAGCTAATTCTTGATGTCTGAAAGATTTAAAAATTAAAACTTTTTAATCTGTGAAAATAGCTTTCTTAGAAGCTATTACTAGATAGCTGTGACGCATAATTAAAATAACAAAACATTGACAAGTCTCCTATAATCATCACAAATTTGATGATGCATTAGCTATGAGACAGGATAATTTGCTTTTCATTGGCCGTTAGAAATGTGATTCAAAAACACACTATTACAACTAACTAAAAATTATTAAATGTAGAAATTAAGGTTAAGAGCCTAACTAAAGGAAACACTAAACACTATTAGGGTGACTTCTCATTGATGATGTTTTCTTCAGCGATTGTGTTTGTTATCAGCAGGTGTTCATCATTAATGACTCAATCAGCACTTCATTAATCACATTAATTATCTCATTAACTTTAACTCTGCTTCAGTCTTACTTTTTGACACTCTGAGTGAGAATTATATAAACACTAAAAGTGTTAATTTAACACTGGAGGTTTTGCTGTGTACTCATGTTCGTTAACATACAATTATTTTATTTTTAAATAAATATTTTCTGAGATTTTTTTTACTTTAAATGTCAATTAGACACATATATTTTACTTATATAGATGATATGCACCATAATAAATGTCTCACAATAAATCTAAGAACATTTAGGAAAACATGAAGAATGTAAATACAGTATGTTGACTTTACACATTACTAATTAAAGTGACTGACCTCCTCCTGTCGGTTTAGTGCCTGCCGCTGTTTCTAATCTCAGAGTGGAGAACAACGGCAGCCAAAACATCCTGAAGGTTTTGTGGGATAAAGCCTCTGGTGATGTGGACAGTTACATTGTCAGTCTGACTTCACCTGGTTCAACTCCTGTTAAGAGAAAACTGTCTTCAGACACAACAAATGTGATGTTTGACAGCCTAAGCCCTGGAAAGTCCTACCAGGTGTTGGTCAACACCACGAGTGGACAACTGTCTAATCAGAACTGGTCCACAGGAAAAACGGGTAAGGGTAGACTTTATACTTTACACTTGAGTCTAGCTTTACATTTTACACTTTATATTAGTTTTGTCTTTTAGTATTTTTAATTGGTTTTGCTCCAAGACCCAAATTTTATATCAGACATGTTGGTTTTGCTCGAAGACCTAGATTTTATATTAAACATGAAGTCATGACATGAATCAAAAATGCAAATGTATGCCCAAAAATGTAGGAAAAAAAATAAAAACTTAATTTGCTGTGTTAATCTAATTGATTTTTTACATTCTATTTGATTCAACAAAATTATAACAAAATAACTTTTGGGGGTCAGTACAAGTAAAAAAAAAACATTCAAAAATAGTTGGCATTTTTTACACTATATTTATTTATTTATATTTCTAAACAATTTTATGTATAAACTTTAGCATTCTTTCTACAAATAAATATTAAAGGTATTGTTTCCACAAAAAAGTTAACGTGGTTCTAAACCTCAAACCTCAATCACTATTCACGTTCATGGCAAATTTTCTCTATACTATAGAATTGAATAGTGACTGAAGCTGCCAATCCCAAATACTATACAGTTTTAACAGTTTGTGTGTTATGCTTTTGTAACATTCACTAATCATTTTACAGTATCTCACAGAAGTGAATACACCACTCACATTTTAGTACATATTTTATTATATCATGTGACAACACTGAAGAGATGACACTTTGCTACAATGTAAAGTAGTGAGTGTACAGCTTGTATAACAGTGTAAATTTGCTGTCCCCTTAAAATAACTCAACACACAGCCATTGATGTCTAAACCGCTGGCAACAAAAGTGAGTACACCCCTAAGTGAATGTAACCGGGTGAAAGTAAAATAGCCCACAAGCTGTATAGTTGCCCTCTTTTAATCCCCTGTGCATGTAAAGGTAATATGTGAAAAGTTGTGGCGGCTCCTTTAAGTGATTATCTCCGTGTGTGTGTGTGTTTGAGAGAGAGAGCGCCTATGCGAGCGTAAGAAGCTGGGAAGCGAACGGGCCTCGATGTAGTGAGAAAATACGTTTATAGAGTTCATAAGACGTTAAAATAGTGATAAATATCAACTTATCAGTGTATATTGATTTGCCTTAAGGGTCTGGTCGGTGGATTGTTGCGTATTTTGCACCTCCGTTCAGCTTTCTCATTAGTTCGTGTGAGATGTCTTCACAATAATTGTGCTCTTCAGAGACGTCTGAAGTTAAGAGCGTGAGTGTTTATTTCAGTTTACGGTTATAATATACACTGTCATGTAACTCATATGTCGTCTGTGTTCATGTAAAGTTGCAAAAAGTTACTTAATTACACTCTCGTATTGTATTAGAGGGGAGAGGTGAAGCACGTTTACTCGCACGTGAGCTGCGGTCCACGTGAGCACTCGGGTTTGAGAAAATGCGGCAATGTGAGTTGTGATGATATGTTTCTTTGTTTTGTTTTATATATCTGTTTTTCTGTTTCTAACGGAATTGAACTGTGTTCAATGTGTATTTGTGAATGCTTTTAACCTGATATATGTAAGCAGCAATAGTATAGTATGGTTTTAAGTGCTGCAGATGTGCTGCATGTGCTTATATGTCTTGAAGTTGTTAACGTGGATTGTTCCATGATGTGTATTTTTCTGTTTTCCTTTTCTCTATAGTCACTACCGTTGTTTATTTGGGGTGGTTAAACATAACTATTGTTATTGAGCCACTGAACAGGCAGACTTGGTTTTTGTTGTTGTTTTGTTTTGTTTTTCTTTTACTTAATACTTTGTGTACCAATTGACTGATGCTGAATTTCTCATGTCCATAATTGGGCATTGTTTCTCCTAAACCTGACTTAGTTTTTCTTTAATGCTGCATCCCTTTTGGGTGTAGTCGGGAATAAAAGAACCCCAGTTAATGTGTAGTCAGTGTTTTGTCTTGATTAACAAGTAATTATAAACCCGGCCACATGAAAATGTCCAAATTTGGCCCAAAGTGTCACTATTTTGTGTGGCCACCATTATTTTCCTGCACTGCCTTAACCCTCTTGTGCATGGAGTTCACCAGAGCTTCACAGGTTGCGACTGGAGTCCTCTTCCACTCCTCCATGACGACATATCTAGGGCTGCAACTAACGATTATTTTGATAATCAATTAGTTGGACGATTGTTTTTCGATTAATCGGATAAAATGTAATTACATCTTTTGCTTATAATAAGTAAATCAGATAGGAAAAAAGTATACACAACTGAACTCATTAGCCTTCTCCCAAAATGTTGTGAATGTCTCCATAATTAACACACCTGGTGAGTTGATTCAGGCGTGTCATATTAGAAACAACTGACAATAGTCTCTCCCAAACGTGGGAGCGAGGGGAGGGTCGACCAAGGAAATATTTTTTTTGTGCCATGAAAAGTGAGATATTTGTCATTCAAATGTAGTGAAGTACAGTAAAAAGTAAACAGAAAAAGTAATACTTGAGTACTGTACTGAAGTACACTTTTTGAGTATTTGTACTTAAGTAAATGTACTTTGTTACCCACCTCTGAACTAAATAAACCACCAAATCAGGGTATTTAGCCTAATATGTACTTTGCAAAGTGCAAACGCCACAAATTGGGTTTTACTAATATAATCTTTAATTTTGTCATTTAAAACACCTCCCCCCTTTAAACTTTAAGGCCCGGTTTCATAGACATGGCTTAGCTTAAACCAGGACTATGCCTTATTTGAATTAAGATATTTATGTCGCTTTTATGAAAATGCCTTAGAAGAATACATTACTGGTGAGCATCTTGAGACAAAACAATGGCACTTTATTTGTATGGTATTTTAATATATTTCTGGGCAAGTTATATTCAGTTATGACAGGTCAAACATTCCTTTTAGTCTGAGACTAGCCTTAATCCTCGTCTGTGAAACCTGGCCTAGAACTGCGCAGCTTGAAGAGATGCATGCAGAACACGTCGGACTTTAAAACTGCGCACCTCGCGCTGCACGGAGAGACTCATTCACCGAGAGACATGTCTGACTTTAAAACTGTGCAACTTGTGCCGCACGGAGAGACGCATCCACGGAGAGACACGTCTGACTTTAAAACTGCTTAACTCGCTCTTCACGGAGAGACACGTGTGACTTTCAAACTGCGCACCTCGTGCAGCACGGAGAGACACATGTGACTTTCAAACTGCTCACCTCGTGCAGCACGGAGAGACACGTGTGACTTTAAAACTGCGCATCTCACGCTGCACGAAGAGACGCATCCACGGAGAACCACGTCTGACATTTAAAACTGCGCAGCTCATGCTGCACGGAGAGACACATTTAAAACGGTAATTTTAAAAGGGAAGAAGACGCGCTTGATTTGTAACTGTGCAGCTCGCAAGTGATGCCACAGACCAACTAATCGATAATGAAATTCGTTGACAACGAATTTCATTATTGATTATTATCGATTTTATCGATTAGTTGTTGCAGCCCTAGACATATCCCAGCTAACAAAAGTTTGTTATAAGAACGTTCCTTTGAGGTTTTTCATGTTTTTGAAAACGTTTTAAAAACATACAAAATGTCCATTTTTTAATGTTTTAAGAACGTACCCTGCTAAAAAAAGTCACCATCATGGTGATCAGTGTTTCCTTGAGTTGTGTGCTTGTACCTTGATGATAAGTGTTAGATTTTTGGCGTGTTGTAAAAGTGTGCATGTGATGTACTGTTGTTAAGGCAATGCGAGGAGGTTCTAATCCAATGGAATTTGTTGGTGGTCATTAAAATCACTATCATCTGAAGGTTGGAATAATTGATTTCATATGGTTTGAGTGCTGTGCTGTCAAACCTAAAAATAAAGTTGTTAAATCCTGGAGTTTTATTTGCACTTTGATGTCTATAAAGTTTTGAGAAATATTAATGCTGCAAAAAAAATAACAGGAGAGTATAGACAAACACAGACATCAAGAATCAGGGTATGAATCTCAACAATGTTGACAATCAATAAAACATCATGGCGTTTTTAATGTCCACCAACAAACTCCATTTGTTTAGATTCTCATCGCATTGCCATAACAACAGTACATCTATTCACACAAATAAAACACACCAAATATTCTCACACATGAGAGTCAAGGGAAAAGACACCAACTCAAAGAAACACTGATCACCATGATGGTGACTTTTGCTAGCTGAGAACTTTATTAAAACATAAAAACTGGACATTTTGTATGTTTTTAAAAAGTTCTTAAAAAAACTTGAAAAACCTCTAAGGAATATTCTTCTAACAAATTTATGTTAGCTGGTGGATGTTACAGACCTTGCACTCCTCCACCTTCCATTTGAGGATGCCCCACATATGCTCATTGACATTGATTCAATGATTGCTTGCTGTCTGGGTATCCATGTGGAAAGGTACAATACTGTATGCGTACCTTTGAGGGTACTGCCCCAGTGACAAGCCATTGCACCCCTAAAGGTACAAATTTGGCACATTTTTTCTGACAGTGTGGAGGTGTGTTTGGGGTCGTTATCATGTTGGAATACTGCTCTGCGGTCCAGTCTCTGAAGGGAGGGGATCATGCTCTGCTTCAGTATGTCACAGTAAATAATAATAATAATAATTCATTACATTTATATAGCGCTTTTCTGCCTGGGCACTCAAAACGCTTTTACATGGAAAGGGGAATCTCCTCTACCACCACCAATGTGCAGCATCCACCTGGATGATGCGACGGCAGCCATATTGTGCCAGAACGCCCACCACACACCAGCTTATTGGTGGAGAAGAGACAGTTTTTTAACCAAGCCAATTGGTATACATGGGGATGATTAGGATGCCATGATGTTTAGAGGTGAATGGGCAAATTTGGCCAGGATACAAGGATTACACCCCTTCTATGAATCAAAGGATATCGTGGGATTTGTAATGACCACAGAGAGTCAGGACGTCGGTTTAACGTCTCATCTGAAGAATGGTGTTTTTTGACAGTGTAGTGTCCCCGTCACTATACTGGGGCATTAGGACCCACACAGACCACAGGCTGAGCACCCCCTGCTGGCCTCAATAACACCTCTTCCAGCAGCAACCTAGTTTTCCCAGCAGGTCTCCCATCCAGGTACTGACCAGGCTCAGCCCTGTTTAGCTCCAGTGGGCAACCAGTCTTGGGCTATAGGGTGATATGGCTGCTGATTATAAATGTTGGCATTCATGGTTCCCTCAATGAACTGTAGCTCCCCAGTGCCGGCAGCACTCATGCAGCCCCAGACCATGACACTCCCACCACCATGCTTGACTGTAGGCAATAGTGGTGCAACGGATCATCATTGATCCGTGATCCGTTCGGATCAATATCTTTGGTTCGGCACACACGTGATCCGCGGATTGATTTATGAAAAAAAACGTTGTGCGCATGTTCAGTCCACACACAGCGTGGTCATGGCGAGCGGAGGAACGGAGGAGCTTGAACGCCCCACGTCATTTAAATCCCCTGTATGGGAGCATTTTGGCTTCCCTGTCAAATATAATGATGAAGGAAAGAGGTTAGTGGATAAAACCGTGACGGTGTGTAGGCACTGTGGCACAAGAAAGACATATGACAGTGGAAACACATCAAGCATGGCCACGCATTTGAAGCGACATCACCCCGGTGTTTCACTGACAGGAGTGAAAACGAAGTCTGCTCAACAACCGCTTATCACCGCGGCATTTAAGCAGCCCCTTGTTGCACAATCAGACCTGGCTAAAGCCATCACAAACGCTATCGGTGTGTTTATAGGTGCCGACATGAGGCCATATTCGGTTGTGCAAAACGAGGGCTTTAAACACATGCTGAAAGTGCTTGAGCCACGTTACATCCCGTCGCGCACCCACTTCAGCGAAAAGATTGCAAAGTTGATTTTATATATTTTAATTTAATAATTTAAAAGTGTTAATAAACAAAAAGACAAAACTTATGTTTATTTGTCTTGTCTTTTTTTTTTTTTTTGCTGATCCGAAAAATTATCCGATCCGTGACTCTGATCCGAGAAACGATCCGAACCGTGAGTTTTTTGATCCGTTGCACCCCTAGTAGGCAAGACACACTTGTCTTTGTAATCTACACCTGGTTGCCGCCGCACACGCTTGGCACCATCTGAACCAAATAAGTTTATCTTGGTCTCATCAGACCATAGGACATAGTTCCAGTAATCCATATCCTTAGTCTGCTTGTCTTCAGCAAACAATGTGCGGGCTTTCTTGTGCATCATCTTTAGAAGAGGCTTCCATCTGGGATGACAGCTATGCAGACCAATTTGATGCAGTGTGCGGCATATGGTCTGAGCACTGACAGGCTGACCCCCTACCCCTTCAACCTCTAGAGCAATGTTGGCAGCACTCATACATCTACAGGTGCTGGTCATATAATTACAATATCATCAAAAAGTTGATTTATTTCACTAATTCCATTCAAAAAGTGAAACTTGTATATTATATTCATTCATTACACACAGACTGATATATTTCAAATGTTTATTTCTTTTAATTTGATGATTATAACTGACAACTAATGAAAATCCCAAATTCAGTATCTCAGAAAATTAGAATATTACTTAAGACCAATACAAAGAAAGGATTTTTAGAAATCTTGGCCAACTGAAAAGTATGAACATGAAAAGTATGAGCATGTACAGCACTCAATACTTAGTTGGGGCTCCTTTTGCCTGAATTACTGCAGCAATGCGGCGTGGCATGGAGTCGATCAGTCTGTGGCACTGCTCAGGTGTTATGAGAGGCCAGGTTGCTCTGATAGTGGCCTTCAGCTCTTCTGCATTGTTGGGTCTGGCATATCGCATCTTCCTCTTCACAATACCCCATAGATTTTCTATGGGGTTAAGGTCAGGCGAGTTTGCTGGCCAATTAAGAACAGGGATACCATGGTCCTTAAACCAGGTACTGGTAGCTTTGGCACTGTGTGCAGGTGCCAAGTCCTGTTGGAAAATGAAATCTGCATCTCCATAAAGTTGGTCAGCAGCAGGAAGCATGAAGTGCTCTAAAACTTCCTGGTATACGGCTGCGTTGACCTTGGACCTCAGAAAACACAGTGGACCAACACCAGCAGATGACATGGCACCCCAAACCATCACTGACTGTGGAAACTTTACACTGGACCTCAAGCAACGTGGATTCTGTGCCTCTCCTCTCTTCCTCCAGACTCTGGGACCCTGATTTCCAAAGGAAATGCAAAATTTACTTTCATCAGAGAACATAACTTTGGACCACTCAGCAGCAGTCCAGTCCTTTTTGTCTTTAGCCCAGGCGCAGTGAAACCCTTCTGATTAGACTCATCCTAAACTGATCCTGCAGCTCACATACAAACATACGTATTTTTCCAGTCCTCCAGACAAACACCCAGTTTTCAATGTAGTCACAGATATTTTTACGTTCTTGTTCTGGATTATAACCCGCCAATGTCCCTATTAAACACAGCTATTAGGGCTAAGTGTACTAGCATCGTATCTAGAATACATTGAATTCTCCTTTGAACGCGCTCGGACAGTTACGAACATACGAACCCGTTAATCCATCAAGGAGTCAAGCTCTCACCGATATGAAGTTTTGACAGTGAAATGAATTTTTTTGGTTAATTTATGACGAACATGTGTTTAACGCAGTCATTGGCAAGGCCTCGCAACATGTATCCTAGGCCGATAGCAACACAGGAATTTTCCCCGGTATCCTTACTTAAATACAGACACCTCTTGCGCTAACCTGCGAATCCTCACTTAGAAGTCTACGTCGAATCCACACACTATACTCCAAGTGTTACCTCCAAATTTACAAACCAAGATAGACACATAGCTAGTTCTATTACAAGTCAGATCATCAGTAACCATCCGAATGTCGACTAGGGGCGAGATCCTCTGGATATCACATCACACGCGATTACTAACCACACCTTCGGCCGTCTCCAGCACGTGCCCTCAGTAATACACAACAGCCCACGGTGCAATGAAATCTACCCAACTCTATTTATACGCTGGCAGGGTTCAGTCTCATACTACTCTAATCCGTTACAGTGTACTCACTCAGCTAACATTACAGATCAAGACCGAACCGGGCAGTGAGACAATATCTTCATTTAATAGTCTCAAGATTAAAGTGTTGACTTACATAACGCAGATATCAGTCCACCGTAACCCGAACAAAGAAGGAAGGAACTCCTTTAGCTAGTCTATCAAAGTGCAGAAGCAACTCGCTTACACGCAGCAATGCAATCACTACTATCATGTTACATAACTAATCATTTAAATTAGCTTCGAAGGCATCGCACACGGGATTTTTGGAGTATCTCTGAAATGCGACATTCCTTCTTTCATAATCTGGTCACCTCGAATCAGAACATTGGTAGACCTCTTCTCGAAAGCACCTCTACCAACAAGTCGACACAACAGATCTGTCCACAGTGACCAAAACCTCATATGTTCTAGACTACTACAAGACTTTATTATAAAACCTGTGCTAAAATATTACTCACCATCTAATAAGATGCAGTCACGACACAGCCAACTTCACTTGTCTATATCGACATCCACACCACACCGCCAAAGCTAACCAGAAGCAATATGTTCGGCCGTACTATTATGAGGCTCTCGGCGCTACTCTCGACCTTTCCCAAACTACCCGACGTATAGTCAAACCTTACATTAACACACCATTCCAGCGGACTTGGCGTAACCATCAGATGACACATAAATGCGGATACCCGGTCCTGTCTCTCTCTTTAACCAACTACCTAGATAAGCGCTCACAATGGACTCCCACCATCACTGGATAAGATACATCGAAAATGAACTCTCAAGCTCATTCCAATTTCCCTTGCCATCGAAGTCCAAGTTTTTAGATCTCCCAAGACTAACACCACTAATTGAAAGAAATTGAGTTTGTTGACGACACCACACCTGGTTTTGCACCACACGCAGGTGAATAACAATCCATTAAACTTCCTAAGCGTCTTAATCTCTACGGGTGAACGAAGATATAAGGGCTCTGCTGCACCAACCATTCTACTCCCAATCGATAAACAACGTACCCCTCCTCCGTATAAAACAATAACCAATTCCAATATAGATAGCCACAGTGCTACCTGCTTGCTGAACCACTCCATTATGACGAGAAAGTCTCGAAACACAGATTTTTCATCTTTCCCATTAAACAAACATATACATTCTTGGTCCAACCAAAGGCAGGCGATCGACCAGTTGGTCCAAACCTCAAACCCATTTACCTGTTTAAGGGACTTTATTGACCTTATCCCTGTTCTTAATTGGCCAGGACCATGGTATCCCTGTTCTTAATTGGCCAGCAAACTCGCCTGACCTTAACCCCATAGAAAATCTATGGGGTATTGTGAAGAGGAAGATGCGATATGCCAGACCCAACAATGCAGAAGAGCTGAAGGCCACTATCAGAGCAACCTGGGCTCTCATAACACCTGAGCAGTGCCACAGACTGATCGACTCCATGCCACGCCGCATTGCTGCAGTAATTCAGGCAAAAGGAGCCCCAACTAAGTATTGAGTGCTGTACATGCTCATACTTTTCATGTTCATACTTTTCAGTTGCCAAGATTTCTAAAAATCCTTTCTTTGTATTGGTCTTAAGTAATATTCTAATTTTCTGAGATACTGAATTTGGGATTTTCATTAGTTGTCAGTTATAATCATCAAATTAAAAGAAAATTGAANAACATGTGAAAGTAACAGTATGTCGTCTGTTCAAATGTAATGTAATATGTGACCCTGGATCACAAAACCAGTCTTAAGTAGCACGGGAACATTTTTAGTAAAAGACAAAAATACATTGTGTGGGTCAAAATGATCGATTTTTCTTTTATGCCAAAAATCTTGTATTAAGTAAAGATCATGTTCCATGAAGATATTTTGTAAATTTCCTACCTTAAATATATAAAAACTTTATTTTTGTGAGTGGATGGTCTGCCACAGTGCCCCTGATTAACAACTTCAAAGGCAATTTTCTCAATATTTTGATTTTTTTGCGCTCTCAGATTCCAGAGTTTTAAACGGTTGTATCTCAGCCAGATATTGTCCTATTCTAACAACTCATATATCTATAGAAAGTTTATTTATTCCGCTTTCAGATTATGTAAAAATCTCAATTTCGAAAAATTGACCCATAAGACTGGTTTTGTTGTCCAGGGTCACATATAATATACAAGTTTCACTTTTTGAATGGAATTAGTGAAATAAATCAACTTTTTGATGATATTCTAATTATATGACCAGCACCTGTATTTCCCAAAGACAACCTTTGGATATGACTCTGACCACGTGAACTCAACTTCTTTGGTCAACCATGGCGAGGCCTGTTCTGAGCGGAACTTGTCTTGTTAAACTGCTGTGGTCTTGGCCACCGTGCTGCAGCTCAGTTTTAGGATCTTGGCAATATTCTTATAGCCTAGGCCATCTTTATGTAGAGCAACAAGTCTTTTTTTCAGATTCTCAGAGAGTTATTTGCCATGAGGTGCCATGTTGAACTTCCAGTGACCAGTATGAGAGATTGAGAGTGATAACACCAAATTTAACACACCTGCTCCCCATTCACACCTGAGACCTTGTAACACTATCGAATCACATGACACCGGGGAGGGAAAATGGCTAATTGGGCCCAATTTGGATATTTTCACTTAGGGGTGTACTCACTTTTGTTGCCAGCGGTTTAGACATTAATGGCTGTGTGTTGAGTTATTTTGAGGGGGCAGCAAATTTACACTGTTATACAAGCTGTACTTCACATTGTATAAAAATGTGAGGTGTGTACTCATTTATGTGAGATAATATATAATATTAGTAGATTTGGTCATGTATGTTTTACATACTTTACACAATTAATATTGCAGCTCCAGGGAAGGTGTCAGATGTTTTCATGGAGAACCTGCCTGAGCATGGCCTGCTGAAGATCACCTGGACGCCACCTTCAGGAGAATGGGATCAAATCCATGTGGTGCTTTCCAATGGAAGTGAGATCCTAGCTAACCAAACAGTAAATGGAACAGCAAAAAAAATGATATTGTCAGGTTTAAATCTGCAGCCAGGAATATTATACAGCGCTGCGCTCAGTGTGAAGAGTGGAGGCCTGGCTTCTACGGTTTATTACCAAGAGGAAATAGGTAAACCAGCATGTCAACTATAAACGATCCTGTGCTTTAGTGAGAGATTGAGATTATACCAAATTGATCTTTCTAGAACCTGATCTTTCTAATATTTTAAGAGGTGGCTAATTCATATCAATTTGTACAATGTGAATTGAACAAAAACATATGATTATTAGAAACACGCGATACTAAAGTTCCTCCCTTAGCTAAACCTAATGTCACTGCCGTGAAAGCAAATTGTACGTATAACATTGTATGAATTATGTTTTCTGTAGGTTTTCCACCAGTGTCACAATTACACATTCGTCACTCAGATGAAACGTCCATTAGTGCTCTGTGGAGTCACGCATCTGGTTCAGCATCACGGGATGGCTACATAGTACAGCTTTTCGAAGGCAACAACTCAACCTTTACTCAGACACGAACCTTAACCCGTGACATGAGAGAGTGCACCTTCAACGTTCTCACACCTGGACGACTTTACCGCCTTATTGTAACAACCACCCGACAGAATCTTCGTAGTTCTGCAACACTGGAAGGAAGAACAGGTGAGATTATATTTAAGATTGAACATATTTCATTTTACACTACAAAAACTGTTTTATACTACTGTAATGTACAGTACACTGTAAGAAAAACTAATTTTGGTGTTCTGTTAAAAAAATCACGTATCTTTGAAATATGGTAAAAATGGTCAATTTACAGAAATAGACAGCACATTTAAAAGTCGAGTGTAAGCTAACATTAAAAAACATGACCAGTTATAACAAAAATGTTACAACAAAAATGTAACAAAAAATGTTATCATCAGTGCCTTTGATAGTGAATCATTTGAAACTCAGCAACAATGGGAATACAGACAGCCTGAAGGCCAGCTGGGAGAGACCACATGGCGATCTGGATTTCTACAATCTGCAGCTCTTCTGTCACAAGCAGGCGGTCTACAACATTTCTGTTCTAACAAACACCACATCGATTGTACTGCCCTTCCAGAGTCCCGGCACTTTATACAAGCTACTGGTGACTAGTGTTAGTGGAACACAGACGTCCAAATACGCAGAGGCTGAATGTCGCACAGGTATAAAAAGATATAATATATACTATATATATTTAATTTGCTATATTGTATTGCATATTATATACACTACAATGTACATATTGTACATACCGCATGTATTTTTATAAGATTGAAAATCTATGCATATTATATAGCAGACATATCTTGTTTATCTCTTACTGATTATAATATGATAACATAATATTACACAGCAAATTGGCCAGTGTTAAATGAACACTGCTGGGTGTCTATGTGTCCACACTACACTGTCAGAAAAAATGTGTCAGATTTGTACCTTTAGAGGTACAATGGCTTGTCACTGGGGCAGTACCCTCAAAGGTACACATATTTTACCTTTCCACATGGATACCCAGACAGCAAGCAATCATTGAATCAATGTTAAAAAATAGCTGATTGGTCAATGTTAGTTGCATTGAATCAATATCACTTTTGCACCTGCAATTAATGTTGAAACAAATCACCATTATTGTGATCAGTGTTTGCTTTAGTTGGGCTCTTGACTCTTGAGTTTAACATGAAGTTTTCTTTACTGTCTAACACATATGTTGGGGCAAAGAAAACTAAGATCAGACAATAATTGTTATTTCATCACAATGAGTGATGAGTGTGATATGTATTTAATATGTGAATGTGTTGTTATAACACAACTTAAAGAGTATAAAGCAGTGTTATTGACGACTAACAGGATCAATTATTTAAACAAAATTATTTTCACAAAATTGTTACTTTTCTGAATCAGTCAGACATGAAGAATCGGTGTATGAATCTCAACAATGGTGACAATCATCAAACTAATTCAGATAAACAGATCAACTGCAATGCATGCTGGGAGTCATGAATTAGTTTGTACTATGATGTTACCCAGCATGCATTGCAGCATGAAGCGTTCTTTTGTTGATTGTCACCATTGTTGAGATTCCTACACTGATTCTTCATGTCTAATTGATTCAACAATATATTGTTAACAGTAACACAACAATCTCATGAACAGCATATCAACCCCAGTAACTTCACAATGACTACACTGGATTCTGCTGGACCCTCATTTTTTTTTTGCAGTAACAAATATATAACAAGACATTTTCAATAGGCAAAGAAGATCGGACGTTAAAAGACGAATCAAGAGCCCAACTAAAGCAAACACTGATCACAATAATGGTGATTTGCTCTTCTAAATGTTAATTTAATGTTGAGTTTACATGTTTCACTCATGTTCTCTCTATATGTTAATTTCATGTTGAGTTTACTTGATTCATTTATGTTCTTGCTACATGTTAATTTCATGTTGAGAAAACATTTTTTTGAGCGAAATCATGGGTGAATGTTGATGAGAACACTGTCCATTTGTGTGATAGTACACTCTTAACCCAAATTGTTGACTTTACTAGAAATTTGTGAGGAAACCGTTGCACTAAACTATTTTAGTTTTTACACAGGTTGAAACTAAACATGTTTAGTTGAATTTATATATCATTTTAAGTTGGTAAGTCAAGTTTCCATTAGTAATGCTTACTGAAAATCATTAGTACATATTATTCCTTTTTTTGTAATCACTTCTATTGAGTATGACCATTGAAACTTGAGGCAAGCCTTTAAAAGCCTTTAAGCATGTCCAAAGAGAATGCACACAGCTTTTGGCAAATCTGTAATGCCTTCACTTCGAGATGAAGGAACATTCCAGCTAATAAAAGTTTGTTCTAAAAACATTGACATTTGTAATGTTTTAGGAACGTTTCTTGGTTAAGTAAATGTTTGAGGAACATTTCATTCTGTCATTTAGAAAATTAATGTTAAGTCACCATTATTGAGATGAGTGTTTTCTTTAGTTGTGGTCTTGACCTTTGCCTCTGTATATTGTCATATTATTCACACTGTGACAGTATGAAAATGGTGTGACATCATGTGTTGATTGGGTACTGTACACTAAGCATATCAGATGAGAAATATAGTCCAAGTCCAGATCACATGATGTGATATATTTCAACAGATTTTGCCAACAAAACTCATCCACCGGATGCTGTATAAGAAACATCCTAGCATTAGGGTGAACAATTTTTTTGTAATTTGATAAAAAGGTAATATAATAAAGTGTAGTATTATAAACATACATGCATTTAAAAATAATGAAAATGTAAAACAATTTTAACGATTCACAATGCTGATGATCGTTCATGTTTTGTTGTGACGCTTTACAGTACAAAAATACGTCATCCCTGCAGTACTCAATAGCAAATAATAATGTATACTAATAATACAAAAAGATACAAATATAAAAAGTTTACTGAATGCATATTAAGAGGAGAGAATACATGAAAATATGTGCACCTCTATATCATCATGGCTGAGATTTAGGCTGTAAATTAAACAGCCATTAGACCAAACAGTTTTATAAAAGAAAAATATAAAAACTTAAATTACAGAAAGTAAAAAAAACACTACATCAAGTAATGGTAATGGTTTTTAAAACTTTGTTTTTCAGTGCCTGCTGCTGTTTCTGTTGTCACGGTAACAAATAACAGTCCAGACTCTCTGAATGTGTCATGGAAGCCTGCTGAGGGAGATGTGGACAGTTACATGGTGATGCTGAAAGACCAGGAGAAAATAGTACACACTCTTACTGTATCTAAAGCCACAAGAGATTGTGCGTTCGGCAGTCTTGTTTCCGGTCGACTGTACACAATCTTCATCACTTCACACAGCGGCAGCTTTAGGAACCAAACAGTTTTACAGGGGAGAACAAGTAGGAAATTCTTTGTATGAGATTCTGAGAAGAATTATTTATTTAGATTTATTGGGATTCTCGTGTTATATATAACTTAATTGCAAACCTTTTCAAATTAATTTCTTTTGATTTTACAGTAAATAGTCATTTTTTGTTAAGAATGAGATAGATGTGTGGCTTCTTAAAAATGTTGATGTTCAGGATTTTCTTTCCAGACATTCTGAATATTATATCAGCCTTACTGATGTTATATGACTTCTTTATCAAGAGCCATCCACAGTGCAGAATCCCACAGCCATCCACTCGGCGAGAGATGACTTCCTAAAGGTTTACTGGAATCAAGCCTCTGGGGATTATGACCATTATGAAGTGATGATCGAGTATAACAGCACACTTCTTCAAAGCCAGAACCTCAGTAGGACTCAGAGCGAGTGTGTGTTCAGTGATCTTGTTCCAGGACGACTCTATACAGTGACTATCACCACCTGGAGTGGATTATATAACGCTTCTGTTTCTATAGATGGCCGAACATGTGAGTGACTTCACGTGAACATGTTAATAACATCATCTTGATATATTAAACCATTCAGACTGGATTGTAAAGGTATTATTTAAAAAAATCCTATCAAATTAATTTAATAATATTTTTGCTTCGCCAAACAATGTGGTTCCTTAGAAACAGAAACAACAAAACAATATGGATGCAGGAAAATACAGCGGAACAGTGATACTTTATGTACAGTATGTTTTGGGGAATTTCACACTGAATTTTTTTACATTCATTCTCTTAAAAAAATAGGGTAATGGTTCACATATAAGGTTATATAACTTGAACTGATAAAAAAAACAATAACTTGCCCTACATAATATTTTCTATGTATATAAAAACTATTATATAAAACCTGATACAAAGTAGATTTTTCTTGTTGAAAAAAGGAAATTAATTTAAATTCTATTTTTGATATAAACAAACAGATTTAGATTTAATTAAAACTAAATTTTTTATTTAAGAAATAATATTAGAATTTTTTTCAAATCAAATAGAAATTAAACTCAAAGTTCGACCAGTCACCTAACCCCAATGGCACCCTCCCGAATGTTTTAGATGTTTCTCTCTCTATATAAAACACCTGATTCAACTCATCAGTGTCCCTTAGAACGTTTGAAATGTCTCGTTAATGAACACACTAACAAGCTGATGAGTTGAATCAGGTGTTTTATGTCAGAATAAAATACCACAACTAACCGTTTTAAAATAAATAACAAGTATTCACAAATTGCTAATTGATTTTAATTGCCAAATTTGTCACCAATTACTTCACAGATCAGAATAATTGTATTGTATGTTATTCTCCATTTTGAGATAAACTACTAAAAAGAAACCCAGATAGCAAATTGTTCCGGCCCACTCCTTACTCCTTATACCACCTCATCTGGCCGACATACCACGCTGAATGAGGGCCCTTGGGCAGCCCACTCCTGTTTGCCAGATTTGGGCCCAAGGCATGCCAAAGCTATGCCAAATGTAAAAAAAAATTTAAATCAAATAAAGCAGAGCTGAGCCAAATATAAACAACAGTTCATTTCAATTCTGGCCCAGATTTATCTCAAAACCAACACCTTTCTGTGCTCCTGTTTGACAGAATTTTTATTGAGTTTCATTATTATTATAGTGATGATTGAGTCATTAGTGATGAACATCTGCTGTTAACAAACAGAATCACTGCAGAAAAGATCAACAAAAACTGAAAAAAAATCAATTTACCCAGAGAAACACAACAACTACAACCAGAAATACAACTCAGCTAACAAAAGTTTGTTATAAGAACGTTCCTTAGAGGTTTTTCACATTTTAAAATATTCAAAATGTCAGTTTTTTATGTTTTAAGAAGGTTCCCAGCTGACAAAAGTCACCATCATGGTGATCAGTGTTTCCTTTGAGTTGGGCTCTTGACCCTTAACATTTACTCTTTTGATGCGCTGTAACTATGTGCTTTGAAAGTATATTTGTTATGGTAATGTAAGAGATAATCTAATCTAATCTAATCTAGTCAAATGGTGTTTGTTGGTGGTCATTGAGATTATTATCACCTTTAAAATTGAATAAATTGCTGTGCTGCTGATCCTAAATAACATTATAATAAGTGGGAATTTGATAGTCTAGAAAGTTTGTTTGTAGTTTGATTACTGTCTAGAAAGATTTTTGAGAACAGAAACAACTAAATATTTAAACAAAAAGCAGAATTTAGACACAGACATCAAGAATCAGTGAATGAATCTCAACAATGGTGACAATCAGCAAACTGATTCTGATTGTTAACAGCAGATTTTCATTACCAATGACTCGATCATCACTATAATATTAATGAAACTCAATACAAATTCTGTCAAACAGGAGCACATAAAGGTGTTGGTTGTGGGATAAATCTGGGCCAGAATTGAAATGAACTGTTGTTTATATTTGGGTCAGCTCTGCTTTATTTGATTTATTTTTTGACATTTGGCATAGCTTTGGCATGCCTGCGGCCCAAATCTGGCAAACAGGAGCGGGCCGCATAAGGGCTGTCATTCAACGCGGTATGTGGCCCAGATGAGGTGGTATGGTGAGTAATGTGTGGGTCTCAACAATTTGCTGGTTTGGTTGCTATCTGGGAACGCTATGTCTATTTTTAAAATATATTTTTACAACCTGATCTCACATGAATTCGTAACTGCTTTACCTGGTGGCTAATTCATAAAAATGTGTACAATGTAATTTGTACAAAAAAGTAAAATTATTAGAAATTCCTCTGACCTCCTCCCTAAACCTAACGTCACTGGGCTGAATGCAATTCGTACTAAAACATACAAATACAATTATTTGAATTCAGAAATTAGCCGCCTTATAAACTAGTTATGCATTTCTGTGAGATTGTGTTGATTTTTGAGTCTTACTTATTTACATTCAGAGCTAGAGGTGGGTGCAGAGTCCAGGGAGTGGATTTTAAAATGTAATTTTATCCATGAAAACGTTATTAACATTTTATGTAAATACAGTGGAATTTTCTGCATCTGTGGTTAAAAAATATCAAATATGACCCTAACTATAGAATCTAGGCCATGTAGCACTGTTTACATTAAAACAATTCACTGATCATTAAATGTAAATGTGGCCACCTACTGTTGAAATACAATAAATTTTAAAGGGATAGTAAACAAAACGTTTTTTTGTCATTTTCTCACCCTAATATGACTAGTCTGCCGAACACAAAAAATATTTTAAAGGATATTGGTTACCTCCATTGGACTCGGTTGACCTAAATTGTAAAGAAATTTAAGTGTTAAAGGTCACACAGATTGTGTCCGACATGATGGTGAACAAATTATAGCAGAATATTTATTTTGAGTGTGAATTTTTGCGTTAACTAAGTGCTGTGTTTAATATACTGTGCTCATACACTGTCAGAAAAAACGTGGCAGATTTGTACCTTTAGGGGTACAATGGCTTGTCACTGCTATTTAACAACTTCCAAAAATCACCACAAGGGGTGCTGTTATCAAACTATGTTCAGTTGTCTTTACTTGTATATTTCAGTTCCCGGTGCTGTGGGTAATTTGTCCTTGCTGGATAGAGGAACTACGTTTCTGAGGGTGACTTGGTCTCCTGCTCCAGGTGATGTTGAGAACTATGAGGTCCAGATCTTTTTCAATGACACACAAGTGTTACCAGCTGTGAATCTGAGCAGCACAGTTAGGGAACGCATGTTCTCTGAGCTCACACCTGGTCGACTCTACAAGATTGTGTTGTCCACTCACAGCGGCTCATTCCAGCGTGCTGAGATCACCGAAGGACGTACAGGTGATGGAAAGCCCTTATGGTAGAAAGCACTGCACAATTGAACATTGAAACTGCCCAGATAGCAACCAAACCAGCAAATTGTTACGGGCCAAATCTGGCCCACATACCGCGCGTGGAATGACAGCCCTTGGGTGGCTCGCTCCTGTTTGCCAGATTTGGGCCCCAGGCATGCCAAAGCTATGCCACATGTCAAAAAAACAAAACAAAGCAGAGCTGGCCCAAATATAAACAACAGTTCATTTCAATTCTGGCCCAGATTTATACCAAAACCAACACCTTTCTGTGCTCCTGTTTGACAGAATTTGTATTGAGTTTCACTATTATTATAGTGATGATTGAGTCATTAGTGATGAACATCTGCTGTTAACAAACAGAATCACTGCAGGAAAGATCAACAAAAACTGAAAAAAAAAATCAATTTACCCAGAGAAACACAACTACAACCTGAAATACCACCCAGATAACAAAAGTTTGTTATATGAACATTCCTTAGGGCCAGATGAGGTGGTATGGGGAGTAAGGTGTGGGCCGGATTTGGGCTGCAACAATTTGTTATCTTGGTGGAATAACATTTTCCTGTCTTTTTTTCTCTCATGCCACACAGTTCCCAGTCAAATTCAAAATCTTAATCTCACTGTTGGCCCTGGGGATGGTGGTCTCACGGCATCCTGGTCCTCTGTCGACGGAGACTTGGACTTCTATTCCGTCTCTCTTTCTCAGGGGACACATGTGCAGCACATCAGAAATGTTCCTAAACACATCACACAGACAGAGTTCCACAACCTGTTACCTGGTCAGCTGTACTCAGTGACCGTGCAGTCGGCAAGCGGGCAACTGACAAACAACCACACAACAAGCTGACGAACGGGTGAGAAACAACCACCTCTCAATTATTATTTTATAAAAACAATATGGCTTTTGATAAAATCAATTGTTAGCATATATCACAAAGCTTCTCTTAGGTTTTTAATGCATTAAACTGAATGTCTAGGTATCATTGTAAACCTTTACAGTGTTGTGTTGTGTGCATGTGTGTTTCTGTGTGTTTCAGACCCCTCCGCTGTGACAGCCCTGCAGGTAGATAATGAACTCAGCACACACAGTCTCCGGGTGAGCTGGAGGCCAGCTGTGGGGATTTATGACGGATACAGACTGCAGTTACTGGATGAGAGCGAGAGAGTGGTGGGCAACACGAATATGCCTGCTGATACTAGCCGGCACCTGTTCAGCAGTTTAATTCCAGGCAGCTGGTACAAAGTGAGCGTTCAGACCCTCAGCAGCACTTCTAAAAGCAAAGAGGTCACAGCAGATGGACAGACTAGTAAGATTTTAACACTATATCAAAGTTTATTTATCATTTTTTGGTATAGCTTTGAAGTCATCAAGCTCACCTATGCAATTTTCATCTCAATTTAGCTTATTTTTATGTCATTAAAATCCATTATGCACAGTTAATTTTAAGAAAGGAACACAAAAATTTTGCGATGTGAACCTATAAATAACAGCACGGAACAGTTTACAGATTCTTCAGTATTGATCTCACTTCCTCAGCTCCAGCAACAGTGACTGGATTGCATATGTGCTCCAACACGAGCAGTGATCTAACATTCTGCTGGGCTGCACCGTAGGGCAGGATCGATGGGTTCGACCTGTATCTGTATGATCAAAGCGATACCCTGCAGTCCAGCAAGATGCTGGCGGAGGAGACTTGGAGCTGGAGCTTTACGCACCTGCTGCCAGGGACGCTGTACAAGATGCTTATCAATAGCAGAAGAGGAAAGCTGAACAGTCAGGCCTCTATATGGTCACGTACAGGTGAATATGTTTTTTGAAATTATGTTTAATTCCAATTCCAATAATGTAGTCCCAGATAGCAAATTTTTGCGGCCCAAATCCGGCCAACACCTTACTACCCATACCACCTCATCTGGAATAGTATAATAGTATAATTTTTTTTTCAGTTTTTGTTGATCTTTTCTGCAGTGAATCTGTTTGTTAACAGCAGAAGTTCATCACTAATGACTCAATCATCACTATAATAATAATGAAACTCTATACAAATTCTGTAAAACAGGAGCATAGAAAGGTGTTGGTTTTGGTATAAATCTGGGGCACAATTAAAATTAACTGTTGATTATATTTGGGCCAGCTCTGCTTTATTTGTTTTGTTTTTTTGACATGTGGCATAGCTTTGGCATGCCTGTGGCACAAATCTGGCAAACAGGAGCGGACCGCCCAAGGGCTATCATTCCATGCGGTATGTGGGCCACACTGTAAAAATTGGCAAATAAAGTTATAAATGAAAGTCGGGGTCAAGAGCTCAACTCAAGGAAACACTGATCACCATGATGGTGACTTTTCGTAGATAAGGAAATTTAAGTTGGACCAACTTAATTTTTCTAAGTGTTACCAGTTGAAGTAATTTTTTAAGTTGATCCAACTGATCATTTTTTACACTTTTGTCAGCTGTGAAATTTAAATTGAACCAACTTTACATTTTTAGGTTTTACCATTTTGGAATATATTTTTTTAAGTTGATCCAACTCATATTTTTTTACAGTTTTTTTACCTGGGAAATTTAAATTGGTCCAACTTAACATTTTTAGGTTTTAGCATTTGTACTCATTTTTTTAAGTTGATCCAACTGTTCAATTTTTACAGTGCAGATGAGGTGGTATGGGGAGTAAGGTGTGGGCCGGATTTGGGCCTCAACAATTTTCTGGTTTGGTTGCTATCTGGGTTCTGTCACTAAGACAAATTCCTTGTGTGCCCAAGCACACTTGGAAATAAAGCTCTTTCTGATTCTGATTAAAGAGTTTTTGTGACGTCTGTTTTAGGAGTTGTGCAAAAGAGTGTCTTGTTGGGTTTACTTGATTCAGTCATGTTCACTTAACATGTTAATTTCATGTTGAGTTTACTTGATTCATTCATGTTCTCTCTACATGTTAATTTCATGTTAGGAAAACATGACTCAAACATGTGGAACCACTGAAAATGATTGAATTATTTTAAACTAGGGCTGTCAACGTTAACGCGTTAACGCATGCTATTAATTTTTTCAAATTAACGCGTGAGAAAATATTTATCGCAATTAACGCAGCATCCGTTTGTTTTGACATCCTTTGTCTAGCGTTACATTATGTAATCACGCTCTTATTCGTGTACAGGCTTTTAAACCACTTAAGCGCGATTTTAAACAGTTGCTTTGACGCGTTCAATGAAGATAGACAGCTTCTAAACTGTGGGACGCGGCAAAACGCAACGAGAGGTCCAGTCTGGTGTGTACAGTAACGGCTGCGTCGGTGAATCTCTGTCAGACAGCGCATCCGTGTTAAGTTCTCTTTCGTGCTTGAATGGATAAAACCATACAAGATTATGTCAGAAAGCCCGTTTTGTCTAGCATTTTCTTAAGCACAGACTTCAAGGTGTAAAATAAAATCTTAAATGAATGCAAAGAGTTGTGAAAATGGGAGTGCGGTGACGGTCAGATCTGCTTACTAAGACAGCTCTTAAAGGGGCCGCGTTCTTAAACGTGCTGCTGTGACTCCTGTCACTAATGTTAATCAAAGAACAAAATAAAAGAAGAAATCAATGTGATTTTATAGCTTTAATGAGAATTCTTCTGCATTTAATTTATAATTTAGCATTAAAGACTGTAAAGTGTCCTTCAATTTCCTACATGAGCTCTCAATTATACTGTTGAATGGCTATAATTAATGTTAAAATAATCAATTTAATAGAGACATGAGTTACAATACTAATATCAAAATGTTAGCTTTCATAAAATGATGCTGTTAAATAAATATGTTGTTTCTACATCAATTTGAAGATTAAATGTGAAATTATTAAAATGTAAAAGTATATTTTAAAATAAAATTGTTGTGTGCGATTAATCGTGATTAATCACAGAAAAAATGTGTGATTAATCCGATTAATTTTTTTAATCGATTGACAGCACTATTTTAAACCAAAGAGCTTCTTTATTTTAGTGCAAGTTTGAGCTAGAAACCTATACAATTGTGTTAAATGAAAGTGATTTGTTCAAGTAAAGTTAACAGCCTCAAAAAATATTTTTTGGAGTGTAATTTCAATGCATTAAATGATATTCTTTTAATATTTTTTTTAAATATTTTTATACACACCCATTAAAGAAATTATTACTAATTACATTTAACAAATAACATTAAATTAAGCTATTGCATTTACAAATTTTATCAATTTACCCGTGCTCTGAAAACAAAGCTGAAAACAAAGGTCGTTTAACTCAATTTTCAATTGAATGTTCTTTTCTCTAGCTCCTGCCTCAGTCATAGACCTCAAGGTTGAGCATCAGGGTCAGGCTGAAAGTCTTCTTCTGAGCTGGACACGAGGCCCTGGCAGTCTTACTGGATATTCAGTTTCTTTAAATGGGCTCAAACAGAAGTTGGGTCCAGAGAGCACTCATGTTGTCTTTCGAGGGCTGGTGGCAGGTCGGCTTTATACTGCAGTGGTTCAGAGCTGCAGTGAAGATCTTACAAACACTGTGACAGCTGTAGGGCGCACAGGTTTGTGCTACTTTCAACCATAAAGCCCTGAAGCATATCACATGTAACAATCAAAGCAATGTGCACCATAACAGGATCAGTATAACAGCAATAGTAGCATACAATAGTTATAAAGACCCCATGGAATCAAAACAGGACTTTGCTGACTGTAAACTTTAAGGTAATATATGTTCTCCCTAAAATGTACAAAATAGACTTCTAACAAATTCATATATTTTAAATAAACAGTCCTGTATATTCCCAGCTGGCACCGGACGTCAATATGACGTCAGATTGATGTTGGACACTTACGTGATACGACGTTGGATAGACGTAACATTTTGGTTGGAAATGAAAATCTGGTAGACTTCAACACCCAACGTCAAGCTGACGTCAATCTCCAACGTTGGTCTAACGTTGCACACTGGTAACACTTGGACCAACTTAAATTTCCGAGCTAAGAAAAGTCACCATCATGGTGATCAGTGTTTCCTTAAGTTGCGCTCTTGACCCTTGTCTTTCACATATAAGTTTGATTGCTGCTGTGTGTTTAAAGTACATTTGTTGCTTTAAAAACACACAGATTTTAAAGTATTTTTGTTTTGGAAATGCAAATGAGAATTTCATTGAAAGTTGTTGGTTGTTAAAATATCCATCATCCTGTAATTTGATTCACTGATCTCATCTAGATTGCATGCTGTGCTGCTGAAAGAACATTTAGTGGAAGGGAATTTGCTTGCATTTTGACGTATAAAATGATTTGTGAAAACTGGATGCAAATAAAACTCCAGAAGAGGTTAGATGCACACAGACATCAGGAATCAGTGTGTGAATCTCAACAATGATGACAATCATCAAACTAATTCAGATGAAAAGATCAACTGCAATGATTTACTTATGATGTTACCCAGCATGCATTGCAGCATGAAGCTTTCTTTTGTTGATTGTCACCATTGTTGAGATTCACACACTGATTCCTGATGTCTGTGTGCATCTAACCTCTTCTGGAGTTTTATTTGCGTCCAGTTTTCACAAATCATTTTATACATCAAAATGCAAGCAAATTCCCTTCCACTGTAATGTTCTTTCAGCAGCACAGCATGCAATCTAGATGAGATCAGTGAATCAAACTACAGGATCATGGATATTCTAGCAAACAACACCTTTCAATGAAATTCTCATTTGCACTGCCATAACAAAAATACTTCAAAATCTATGTTTTTTTAAAGCAACAAATGTACTTTAAACACACAGTGCAAATTTATATGTGAAAGTCAAGGGTCAAGAGCGCAACTAAAGCAAACACTGATCTCTCTGCTTTACAACAGCACATGCATTGATACAGAGAGAAATCTAACACAGGGGTCAAGGGTCAAGAGCGCAACTCAAGGAAACACTGATCACCATGATGGTGACTTTTCTTAGCTAGGAAATTTAAGTTGGTCCAAGTGTTACCAGTGTGCAACGTTAGACCAACGTTGGAGATTGACGTCAGCCTGACGTTGGGTGTTGACGTCTACCAGATTTTAATTTCCAACCAAAATGTTACGTCTATCCAACGTCGTATCACGTAAGTGTCCAACATCAATCTGACGTCATATTGACGTCAGGTGCCAGCTGGGTTGTTATGGGTTTTTTTTGGGGGGGTGGGTGTTGCACTTTGTATTTCATATTATAAATGAGTGCTTTAAATTCGAATGGGTTGTGATTGGCTGTCAATATCATATTGTTCATCGGCTGGAAAAAATCAGTCTAAAAGTGATCACAGTTACATTTTTCCACAGTATTGTTATTTTTATGGTTGTTGTAGCTCTGCTATTCTCATATATGAAGAACAAAGTTTACAACCTTTCATGCATAATAAAGCACAGTTTTGTTTAAGCTAAAATATTCCTATTGTGCCATCGCAGTTCCTGCACCACCATCATCAGTGTCTGTCAGCAGTTCATCTGGCTCACTAGAGATAACATGGAACCTTCCAGCAACTGGAGACTATGATGATTTTGAAGTTACCTGGTTTCCTCGGGACACAGTTCATATTTCTGGGCATCATCCCACACGTCGCATCCTGAAAGGACTTTATCCTGGACGGCTCTATAATGTCAGCATTTACACTGTCAGTGGGAAGACACATGGTCATATGACCTACAGCGCTCCAGTGTACCACACCATCAGAACCCGTAAGTACTGAATACCCACCCTCCCTTAAGCTTTTACCACTTCTAAATCCTGAAAAATATGAACTTTAGACATTTTGGTCCAAAGCATCTGGAAACCTTTGAAACATTTTTTTTCTGTCTAGCTCCACTCCAAACCCCAAGCTTGCACTGTTACCCCACAAGTTCCACCTCTTTGTCTTGCTTCTGGACGGCTCCAGAGTCCGATTTTAATGGCTACATTGTGGAATGCCACAAGCAAAGCAGCAAAACTCCAGTGTACAGCTACAAACTTGGACACAGTGCTTTCTCACAGCAGTTTGACCGATTGGAACCGTTTAGAAACTACACTATCTCCATCACGGTGATCTCTGGGGACAAGCAGAGTTTAACAGCACAGAACAGCGCTACTACCATGATTGACCGTAAGTAGCAATATAACAGAATTAAAATAAATACTCAATGCTTAACCTAGCTACAGTTCGCATGACATGGGACAGTCTTACAACACTGCTTGCAAGCAGAGTTTCAAACCATGTGGAAAAGTCATCTCGCCAACATATGTTCTTTTGGGCCAATGCTGAATGGTCAACTAGTGGCATAGCTAGTAACTAGTAGAATTTTATCATTGGTCAGTATATGATAGAAACAATTCATTATATAATATATATATACATATATATAATATTCATCCTATAATGAATTTCATACAATGCACTGAAATCTTGTAGCATGTAATTATTATCATTAAAATTAATTCAAATTTTGGAAATTCAGGCAACTGACTAATTCGTGTTGTTAGCACTAATTTAAAGGCAAGCGCGGCCTCTGGGGTTCTGAAGAGGAAGCTGCCGTTTCAGACATCAGTCACTGGGAAAATCTAATATTTAGTAGCTTTATAGAAACAAGGCAAGACAATGAAACAAACAGAAACCAACAACAAATTGTCAGATAGGTCTTTATATGATTAGTTATATTATCGTAAATCATAAAAACCCAAGAACATCTATTCTAATCTATTTCTGTACTTTACATTAAAAGTCATTCACAGAATGTTTTCTGTATTTGGTTAAAAGGTAAAACATTTGAACAATTTTTAATTAGAAAGGGGTTTGTTTATTTATTGCTTTGGTGCTGTTTTCACAAGGAAGTAGTCATTTTTCAAATCTTTTAGTACTAATCTTATTCCGTGTTTCTGTTTTCTTACTTATAGACGGTTTCATCTGACCATCATTATGAATTCCTGTTTGTTGATCAGTCTGGCTAGTGGCTAATATTATAACTATTCATATTTTTTTTAATATATATTAATATTAATTTATATGAATATTTTATTGTATGATAATTGTACTTTGGCGCATTTAAGTTTAGCCAAGTAATGGTTTTTCTACTGGTAACCCAAAATAATACTCGCTATAGACATACTTTTAAATTGCTAGCTAATGTAATTTACTTTTTTGCTTGTAATCAGAAATAATCTGCAGAGACTATTCTTTGCGGATGTGTGCCCGAAGTTACGTTCAGGCCACAAAAGCGTGCAGGCGCAATAACGTTTGTTTATGTTGTTGCTTTGTTGTAAACTGTTTTTTTTTTGCAAATATTTGTCTTAAACAAAGATCAAGTGAAAGTAACAAAAGCATAATCTCTATGTTTTAGGGCCGCCCACACCACCAATGGCGGTGCGAGTCAGCGAGCAAGCAGTGATTATCACACATTCCACCATTCTTTTTAAATTCAACTGCAGCTGGTTCAGCGATGTAAATGGAGCCATTCGTTTCTTTACAGTCATCGTTACAGAGTCAAATGGTACAACTGCCCATTTTTTCTTTTTCTAACTTTGGATTTAGAGCAACATTATAATCAGTTGAACTGTTTTTAATTAAAGTAACAGTACAAAAAAACTGAATTTTCTGTCATCATTTACTCACGCTCATGTTGTTCAAAACCGTCTTCATTTGTGGAATGCAAAATGAGATGTTGAGGAAGGCTTACAGCCTCTGTAACCACTTAAAACCAAACACAATAGCCTTTCTTAAAATGTATACTCTTATCTTCCAAAGAAGAACGTATACAGGTTTGGAACAACATGAGGTGCCTTAGTTCTCTTGGATCTAGTGTCATAAATGCTGTAATCTCAGAAACAAATCTAGTCTCGTTTATTTTAATTTGCAGAGGTTGATTATGTACTACCAGAGCAGAGACATCCACTGCCCTCTTACCTGGACTACAGACACAACCGATCCATCAAGGCCTACCAGACCGGATACTTTCACAGTTTGTGTGCTGAGGTCTCTGACAGCAAGATCCGTGTCTTTGAGATAAACCTGGGAGCTGGGATGAAGCGTTTAGGGGGAGTTTGTACATGGGATCCTGAATCAATCCAGCATGGAACACATCTTTGTGATGGACCACTCAGACCAAGAACCGCATATAGGTACAACTGAATTGTTTAGAGTATTTGTTTTAGCATGTAACATTTAAGTTTTCTATTCAAAATTTAGGCTTCATTCAACTCAAAGTGCAGTACAGTCGAACAGTTTCAAATATTAAAAGAATAGTTCCCAAAAAATATGCACTCATAATTCACTCACCCTCGTGCCAAGCGTATATGACTTTCTTCAGCTGAATCAGTTGTATTCTGACATCTACTAGCTTTGCAATGCATTGGGCCCAGGATATATGAAGCTACAAAAAGTGCATCTATCCATCATAAAAATTAGTCCATATGACTTTTGAAGTAAAATGATACGTTTGTGGGAGATAACAATTCATATTCAGAGTTAATTTAGCAATCATATGCACATTTATGCATTAGGCGGATGCTTTTTTCCAAAGCGATTTACAGAGCATTCAAGCTTATAAATTATATCCATAATATTTTTAGTAAAACTAGGATAATACCAATCGTAATCAGTTTGCCATAAAAATCATGGTTACTATATTTTACTATAAAAAAAAACTCTATGGCAGAATTGAAGTAAGTTTAAGATGGGTAAAAGTAAATAATCCTGCTGTTTTATTTGGTCTAGATTAAGTGTGCGTGCCTTCACTCAGCTGTTTGATGGCGAGAACAGAGAATTTGCTCAAGCACTTTACACAGACACCTACTTCTCCCTCCCATTGTTAACTCAGTCAGGTAAGACAGTGTTAGATTACTGTAATTATGGGCTTTATTAACAGGGCATTTAAGAGTGTGTTTGTGTTTTTGCTGGAAAGTATTGTTGTCAGGATTACCTGTTCTGTCCCAGATAGCACAGGTACATCTGTTAGATGTCTGCTAAGGATCTGGAAAACATCTGATATGAAAAACATCCAATAAACGACTACAGATGTTGTCCAGATGTCTATATGACATCTGTCAGGAGACATCTTACACTGTAAAAAATTACACTGTGATATTACAGGAAATTACTGGATACTAGTTGCATGACTTTCACAGGAATTCACTTAGAAACTTACAAGAAAATCCTGGAAAGTGACAGAAAATACTGTGATTTATTTTATGTAAACATTACTGGTGGGCATCTTGACACAAAACAACCACACTGATATATTTTAACATATTTCAGTTTAAATTGTTTTTGGGTCAAGCCACCTCTAACATTTAAGTTAGTCTGGAACTAGGCTTGAGCCCTGTCTGGGAAACCCCCCCTTTACATTTAACTTATTATAATAGTTAATGCATGCCTTCTTTTTACCAACTCAAGTTTAAATTTCCAACTTGTATATGTAATTTCATGTACTAAAGAGTACTAGAATTAGTGCAGTTAATGCTCATTGAATGATGCAATACACATCATGTCAATACCTTAACCTCCCACAACCTAAGCACATATATCACTCTTCTGAACAATGTTAAGCACAAAACTCAAAATTACAACAAACTAAGTAAACATTAAGTAAATAAAATAAGTAAATAAGTAAAATTACCTTATTCAGTAAATTTCACTGTTCGGTTTTACAGTACGGACAGTACGGCATTAAG
The DNA here is from genome assembly GCF_024868665.1 of Triplophysa rosa. Classification (NCBI taxonomy): domain Eukaryota; kingdom Metazoa; phylum Chordata; class Actinopteri; order Cypriniformes; family Nemacheilidae; genus Triplophysa; species Triplophysa rosa. The sequence continues at coordinate 148,907 of NW_026634162.1, forward strand.
TTTTTACAAGAATCAAGTAACCCACATTAAAAAAACAGTGTGATTTTACAGGAAATTACAGGCTAATACTTTCAGTGTAAAAGTGAAGTACTGTACTGTGACTTTACAGGATATTACTGGCTACTAGTTGCATGACTTTCACAGTAAAAGTAAAAGCAGTACTGTACTGTGATTTCACAGTAATGATAGGGATAGGCAGTATACATGTATTTAAAATACGTATTGAACTACAAAATACTATTTTGTATTTTATCCCTTAACATGCACATGGCCCGTGGGCTGGCTAACAATTAATATTTGTTTTGTTGAAAGTAATTAATTTGTATATCACCATCATGGTTTTTCCATAAGTTGGCCTCTTGATTCTTGACTTTCAAATGTTACATTCTTTTGGTCTGCCTGCTGTTCCCGTGTGCTTTTAAAATACATTTATTATAGTAATGCAAACATGAATCTAATCCAATGATGTTGGTTCTCAAAATAGCCCTAACCGTAACCTTTTAATTTGATTCACTGATCTCATCTGGACTGAGTGCTGTGCTGTAGAAAGAACATTATATGATGAGTGAGTTTAATTGCATTTTTGAAATAATTGTGAAAACAGGTAGCATTAAAAAACAAACTATTCTAAACTATACTAAATCACACATAAACATCGAGAATTAGTGTATGAATATCAACAATGGTGATAAACAACAACAAAAAATTCATGCAGCAATGCATGCTGGGCAGAGGTGTATAGTCCAGGGGCCAAAAAGTAAAAGTCCTGCCATATTTTTGTTTCACCCATGAACCCATGAGCTGATTTCACCAGAGGAGGAACCAAGTCATTCCTTTCAAGCCACAAGCAAGTCTCAAGTCACATCCAAGTCCTCAAAGAGTTAAAGTGAATGAGATAATTAATAAGCTTCTGTGAGGACATGTGTATTCCCACCAGGACTCGCTTAACATACAACAATGACAAACCATGGTTTACAATGAAACTGAGACAGCTTCGTCAGGCCAAAGAAGATGCTTACAGAAGTGGGGACAAAGTCTTGTATAATCAGGCCAAAAACACACTGACAAAGGAGATAAGAGCAGCTAAGAGAAGCTACTCTGAAAAGCTGAAGAACCAGTTTTCAGCCAACGACCCTGCATCGGTGTGGAAAGGCCTGAAAGACATTACCAACTACAAGCCATCATCCCCTCAGTCTATGGGTAATCAACGACTGGCTGACGACCTGAACGACTTCTATTGTCGTTTTGAAATGCAGAGTCTCACCCTTCACACCCGCCCTGACCCTATCTCTGCTATACCATTAACACCTCCTCTTGACACTCAACCTGCACTTAAGATCTGCGAAGAGGATGTTTGCCAGCTTTTCCGCAAACAAAAGATCAGAAAAGCACCAGGCCCAGACAATGTCTCACCCTCCTGCCTGAAAGTCTGTGCGGAGCAGCTGTCGCCCATCTTCACTAATATTTTTAACAGATCTTTGGAGCAGTGTGAAGTCCCTTCATGCTTCAAACGCTCCACCATCATCCCTGTACAGAAGAAACCCAAAATATCTGGACTTAATGACTACAGGCCTGTTGCTTTAACATCTGTGGTCATGAAGTCATTTGAGAGACTTGTACTGGCCCACCTGAAGGACATCACCAGACCACTTCTTGATCCCCTCCAGTTTGCTTACCGAGCAAACAGGTCTGTGGACGATGCAGTAAACATGGGACTGCATTACATCCTACAACACCTAGACAGACCAGGGACTTACGTCAGGATCCTGTTTGTAGACTTCAGCTCGGCCTTCAACACCATAATCCCAGACCTCCTCCTGCCCAAGCTTACCCAGCTCTCTGTGCCAACCTCTACCTGTCAGTGGATTATTAACTTCCTGTCGAACAGGCAGCAGCTAGTGAGGTTGGGAAAATTTAAATCCAGCACATGTACCATCAGCACCGGAGCTCCTCAAGGATGTGTTCTTTCTCCACTGCTATATTCACTCTACACAAACGAATGCACCTCTACAGACCCTTCTGTCAAACTCCTGAAGTTTGCAGATGACACCACAGTCATTGGCCTTATTCAAGACGGTGATGAATCTGCCTACAGAAAGGAGGTTGCTCAGCTGGCTGCCTGGTGTAGTCAAAACAACCTAGAGCTGAATGCATTCAAGACAGTGGAGATGATAGTGGATTTCAGAAGGAACCCTCCATCACTTCCTCCCCTCACCATCCTGGACAGCACTGTGGATACTGTGGAGTCATTCAGGTTCCTGGGCTCCACCATCTCTCAGGACCTGAAGTGGGAGTCCCACATAGACTCCATTGTAAAGAAGGCCCAGCAGAGGTTATACTTCCTCCGTCAATTGAGGAAGTTCAACCTACCACAGGAGCTACTGACCCAGTTCTACTCAGTGGTCATCGAATCTGTTCTGTGCACTTCAATTACTGTTTGGTATGGCTCGGCCACCAAATCAGACCTACGAAGACTACAACGGACAGTTCGTAGTGCTGAGAAAATTATTGGTGCTCCTCTGCCCACACTTCAGGACCTGTACGATTCCAGAGTGAAAAACAGGGCAAGAAAAATCATCATTGACTCCACACACCCAGCACACAAACTCTTTGATCTGCTGCCCTCTGGCCGGCGCTTTAGAGCACCAAACACCAGGACTTCCAGACACAGAAGCAGCTTCTTCCCCCAGGCAATCTCCCTCCTAAACAGATAACTGCTCCTTAAGAGCAATATTCCACTTCCACTACTCCTATAGTGTGCACTATAGTGCCTTATTATATCTACATCTTATGTATACATGTATATAACACTACCTCTACTTACTAAATTATCCATTTGCACAAGTGTACATACAATCTGTTAATATGTTTATTCTACTATATACTACCCTGTACAATGTCTCTTATATGTTATTATCCCCCATTTTCTGTAAAATAGTCTTTATTTTATATATGCACAATTTAGAATCTTTAGACTGTAAATCGTATTATATTGTATTGTATTATATTGTATTGTCATTGTGTTGAATGTCTGTACTAGAAGCTTCCAACACCAAAGAAAATTCCTTGTGTGTGCAAGCACACTTGGCAATAAAGCTCTTCTGATTCTGATTCTGATAATTAAGTGAGTAATGAAATGATGATTGAGCATTAGTGATGAACACCTGCTGTTATTGAGAATCACAGAGGATCAGATGTTGATGTTTTATTGGTTCAGATGATGTCACCATCATGGAGATCAGTGTTTGCTTTAGTTGGGCTCTTGACCCTTGACCCCTGTGTTAGATCTCTCTCTGTATCAATGCATGTGCTGTTGTAAAGCAGAGAGATCAGAGCTGTGCAGTGAGCAACTCTTCACTTCTCTTCACTGCTTTCATATGATGAGATAATCAACTGTTTACAGCCAAAGTATTTTCTTTTCTTCACGTCTATGTTTATTTTTAAATCAATGTAACACATAAAAATTTGAACTCCGGCACTTTCTAGACACACACAGACATCAAGAACCAGCATAAGAAGCTCAACAATGGTGACAATCAACAAAACGCTTCATGCTGCAATGAATGAAAAACTCCCATCATGCAATGCAGTATGACTAATTACTGTCACCACTGTTGAGCTTCATATGATAAATGTTCATGTGTAAAAGACTGATCAGAATGTGTTATCTCTATATTGAAGATATTTATTTAGGAGTTTTTTATATCCAAATGTAACTATTAAACCCAGAGAGATTTAAGACAGAAACTTTCAGCTGATGTCATGTAAGGTTGTGGCTGAAGTCAGTTGAAGTTCTTGTGTTTCTCTTTTCTTCAGTGATGTTGATTGTTAACAGCAGGTGTTCATCACTAATGCCCAAATTATCATTTAATAAGTCAGGTCAGCACCTGATGAGCATCTCATCATATGAAAACAGTGAAGAGTTGCTCACTGCACAGCTCTGATCTCTCTGCTTTACAACAGCACATGCATTGATACAGAGAGAAATCTAACACAGGGGTCAAGGGTCAAGAGCCCAACTAAAGCAAACACTGATCTCCATGATGGTGACGTCATTTTAACCAATAAAACATCAACATCTGATCCTCTGTGATTCTCAATAACAGCAGGTGTTCATCACTAATGCTCAATCATCATTTAATTACTCACTTAATTATCTCATTAACTTTAACTCTTTGAGGACTTGGATGTGACTTGTGACTTGAAAGGAATGACTTGGTTCCTCCTCTGGTGAAATCAGCTCATGGGTTCATGGGTGAAACAAAAATATGGCAGGACTTTTACTCTTTGGCCCCTGGACTATACACCTCTGATGCTGGGTAACATCATAGAACAAATCTCATTCATGATTCCCAGCATGCATTGCAGCATGAAGCTTCCTCTTGTTGATTGTCCAAAAATGTGGACCTGAACCCGAAGAGACCCGTGATTGTGCTACACAGACCCGACCCGGACCCGTCTAATATTTGAAAGTTAGACCCGAACCCGGCCGGAAAGACAGACCCTGGACCCAATCAGCTCAAATTCCACAGCAAATTGCTGTTAAGTCATTAAACAAATTTCAAAAATAAAAGTTTTTGTCTTACCTACTAACGTTACTCCCTCTTACCGGATTGTGATGCAATCCTCATTGTTAATGTGGTATCCATGTTATTCCTTTCTTGCCGATTGAACGAGCAGCATTACTTTGCTATTATCTATGTGCTCTGAGCCGAGTCTGAACAACAATTTAAGATATAACAAGACGCTTAATTTATGTCAATATAAACATGGACTGGGAAAAGTTGCAATGCGCATGGTGGAATAAGTCCCGCCTTCCAAATAAAAGAGCCAATCGTCAATTGTTAACGTCACGTTGTCACTGCTTAATCTCCGGTTGCCATAGAAACATGACGTGCACTTGTGCGTTAGCTGCCTGCCTGCCCTGGAGCAACCTCAGCAATCTAAAACATTATGTTTTAATGCAATTTAAGCATCATAGAAAACATTCATGTGTCAGTTCATCTCCAATTTCAGGTTTTGTTTCTTTGAAATATGTTATTTAAATGTGATTGTACAAGGCTGCAAGCAGTTTTGAGGATTTAAAGTTTGTTTGCATTTATTGCACACAATAGGGAATTAAATTTAACATAAATCTGCTAATCTGTCTGTCTGTCAACAACAGAGTCCAAGAAAAAAAATCACAAATGTAGTAAACTTATACAGAAAAACTTCTGTATACAATCTCATGTTATCAAAAAAGCATTTACAAACAGATATCTGAACTTAAATAAACAATCATAAAATACCATCTTTAAGTGAACTGGGAGAGTGCTGCTTTTAAATTTCATATAGGCTTTAAAACTTTGCCTACAAAAAACAACCATAGATCTTTTTCAGCTATTAAGTCACTGCATTGTGTAATCAATGTGCATTAAATTGTCCTTACAAGTCATTTGCTAATATTAAGCATATCCTAATTCTATTTCAATGTACAGTATGTTCTTGAATTGAAGCACTGAACTTATGAAAAAGGAACTAATGTTTTAAATACAAAATAGGCTGGGCAAAAAACAAAATATCCCAGATAGCAAATTTTTGTGGCCCAAATCCGGCCCACACCTTACTCCCCATACCACCTCATCTGGCCCACATACCGCATGTAATGATGGCACTTGGGCGGTCCGCTCCTGTTTGCCAGGTTTGGGCCACAAGCAAGCCAAAGCAATGCCGCATGTCAGCCAAAAACAAAACAAATAAAGCAGAACTGACCCAAATATGAGCAACAATTTTATTTTTAATTCTGACCAAGATTCAACCCAGACCAACAATTTGTATTATTATATTTTTAATGAAGTGATGATTGAGTCATTAGTGATGAATATCTGCTGTTAACAAACAGAATCACTGCAGAAAAGATCAACAAAAACTACAATAAAATAATTTACCCAAAGAAACACAACAACTACAACCGAAACACAACCCAGCTAACAAAAGTTTGTTATAAGAACGTTCCTTAGAGGTTTTTCACGTTTTAAAATATTAAAAATGTCCGTTTTTTGTTTTAAGAACGTTCCCAGCTGACAAAAGTCACCATCATGGTGATCAGTGTTTCCTTGAGTTGGGCTCTTGACCCTTGACTTTTATTCTTTTGATGCTCTGTAATTATTTACTTTTGAAGTACATTTGTTATGGTAATGCAAATGATTATCTAATCAAATGTTGTTGGTTGGTGGTCATTGAGATTACTATAATGTTAAAATCGGAATAAATTGCTGAGCTGCTGATCCTGAAAGAACATTATATCATCTGGGGGTTTGATTGCATTTTGCTGTCTAGAAAGATTTGTGAAAATAGAAAAGAAAAGTAGAATTTAGACACACAGACATCAAGAATTAGTGTATGAATCTCAACAATGGTGACAATCAGTAAACGAAAACTTCATGTTGCAATGCATGCTGGGTAACATCATAGCACAAAACTTATTTATAATTCCGAGCATGCATTGCAGTTGATCCGTTTATCTGAATTAGTTGGTTGTTTCTCACCATTGATGAGATTCATACACTGATTCTTGATGTCTGTGTGATTCTAGAATGTGTTTTGATAAACACACATCCATTTTTCACAAATCTTTCTAGACATCAAAATACAATCAGACTCCCTGATCTTATAATGTTCTTTCAGTATCAACAGCATAGCACTCAATCCAAAAAAGAGTACTAAACCAAACTACAACATCACAGTGGTGTCAATGGTTCCATACCAACACCATTTGGTTAGGTTCTTGTTTGCACTGCCATATCAAGTGCACTTTAAAAGCACACAGTTTCAGCAGATCACATAAAGTAATAGACAATGGTCAAGATCCCAACTCAAGGAAACACTTATCACCATGATGGTAATATTCTTAAAACATTAAAATATGTTTTTAAAACGTATTCAAACACATGAAAAACCTCAAAGGAACGTTCTTATAACAAACTTTTGTTAGCTGGGTTGTGTTTCAGGTTGTAGTTCTTGTGTTTCTTTGGGTAAATTTATTTTTTTCAGATTTTGTTGATCTTTTCTGCAGAGAATCTGTTTGTTATCAGCAGATGTTCGTCACTAATGTCTCAATCATCACTATAATAATAATGAAACTCAATACAATTTCTGTCAAACAGGAGCACAGAAAGGTGTTGGTTTGGGGATAAATCTGGGCCAGAATTGAAATGAACTGTTGACTATATTTGGGTCAGCTCTGCTTTATTTGTTTTGTTTTTGGCTGACATGCGGCATTGCTTTGGCTTGCTTGTGGCCCAAACCTGGCAAACAGAAGTGGTCCGCCCAAGTACCAGCATTCCATGCGGTATGTGGGCCAGATGAGGTGGTATGGGGAGTAAGGTGCGGGCCAGATTTGGGCCGCAACAATTTGCTGGTTTGGTTGCTGTCTGGGTATAAATACAAAATAATCATTTCTTTAGCTCTTTAAGCTGTGTGTGTCTAATAAAGAGGTGCTTAGAGGTATAGGGCTGCTATGTTGACATGTTGCTGTTCAGAAACAGCAAAGCATTTACACTAGCAGTGGTCAGGGAGGTACGATGATTCTCCAGCATGCGACCAGAGATGTTGAAGGCTGACTCACAACTCACACTGGATGCAGCCACACAAAGAATCGTGCCATTGATGGAAACATGTTTTGGTTATGTTTCCAAAAACTAAGGATGTCTCTCTCATTTTCCAATGCGGCCTTGAGCTGCAAATATTGTTCTAGTTCATCAAGTCCTGTGTCCAATTCAACATCCTCGATGTCAGCCCACCGGCTAAAGTGCGACACTGGTCCTGGTGGTGCACACTGTCAGAAAAAATGTGGCAGATTTGTACCTTTAGGGGTACAATGGTTGTTACTGGGGCAGTACCCTCAAAGGTACACATATTGTACCTTTCCACAGGGATACCCAGACAGCAAGCAACCATTGAATCAATGTAAAAAATAGCTGATTGGTCAATGTTAATTGCATTGAATCAATATCACTTTTGCACCTGCAATTAATGTAGAAACAAATCACCATTATTGTGATCAGTGTTTGCTTTAGTTGGGCTCTTGACTCTTGAGCTCATCCTTAAGTTTCCTTTACTGTCTAACACAGTGCTTTCCAAACTGGGGTACGTGAACAAAATCCTGCAATCTACTGTTTACTTAATTATAATGCCCCTGACAATCAAGGCATGCTTTTCTCACAAGCTGAATATAAAGTTGTGTTCTCTCTAGTGTACACACAGCAAAAAAGTAGTCTTGTAGTGCCATAAAAGGTCAAATTCATGACATCCAATCAAGAAATATGCGTCCACTCATGCGTAAGCGCACGTCTTTACGTACCGCATGTGACTTCGCACAAAAATTACTGACAGACTTCTGGATAGCTTTGCATGTAGAGTATCCTGCCTTAGCCGATCGCGCTTTGAAAACATTACTGTCCTTCTCCACAACGTATCTTTGCGAGAGTGGGTTTTCAGCACTTTCCCACTTAAAGAACAAATATCGACACAGACTCTGCATAGAGAATGATTTGAGACTCAGACTTTCTCCGATACAACCAAACATCACAGAGTTATGCAAGTCATTTCAAGCACATCCATCTCATTAAGCAGTGAGTCATTTATTTATATATGAGTCATATATCATTTATTGTTTGATAAAAGAAAATTACATGTATTTAAAATGCAAATAAAAAAGTGTTTGAGACCACAATTGTTACTGTGAGAAAGGGGGTACGCAGAATGATGTTAAGTCCCTAGGGGGGGTACGCCATTGTAAAAAGTTTGGGAACCACTGGTCTAACACATATGTTGTGCCAAAGAAAACTAAGATCCAGTGACATCAGAAAATGATTGTTACTTCATCACAATGAGTGTGATATGTTATTAATATGTGAACGTGCAGTTATGATACAGCTTAAAGAGAATAAAGCAGTGTTATGGACGAATAACAGAATAAATTATTTTCACAAAATCGTTTCACAAAACTGCTACATTTCTGAATCAGTTAGACATGAAGAATCGGTGTATGAATCTCAACAATGGTGACAATCATCAAACTAATTCAGATAAACAGATCAACTGCAATGCATGCTGGGAGTCATGAATGAGTTTTGTACTATGATGTTACCCAGCATGCATTGCAGCATGAAGCTTTCTTTCTGTTGATTGTCACTTGTTGAGATTCATACACCGATTCTTCATGTCGAACTGATTCAGAACTGTAACAGTTTTGTGAAAATCATTTATTCTGGAAATTGTCCGTAAAAGTGCTAAAATCTTTTTAAACTTTGTCATAACTCCGCATCCACATATTAATAACATTCCACACTCAAAAGTAATATATAGAACCTCATTGTGATGCAATAACAATCATTTTCCTGATCTCACTGGATCTTAGTTTTCTTTGCCCCAACATGTGTGTTAGACAATAAAGAAAACTGAACATTAGAGTCAAGAGTCCAACTATAGCAAACACTGATCACAATAATGGTGATTTGTTTCAACATTAATTGCAGGCGCAAAAGTGATATTGATTCAATGCAATTAACATTGACCAATCAGCTATTTGTTTACATTGATTCAATGATTGCTTGCTGTCTGGGTATCCATGTGGATAGGTACAATATGTGTACCTTTGAGGGTACTGCCCCAGTGACAACCATTGTACCCCTAAAGGTACAAATCTGCCACATTTTTTCTGACAGTGTATGACAGAAATAAAGTGAAAGTGAATATGTTAATGGTGTTTGTATTTAATTCTCCTCTTACGTGATCTTGACAGATTTCATGTGTTATTTACAGTTGATGTTCATTTCAAACTGTCAGTTGTAGTTAATGTTTTTTTCTGTTTTGTTCATCTGTTCTTTAGTGATTCTGCTTGTTAGCAGCAAATGTTTATCAATGATCGTCACTTCATTATTCACTCTCATTAACTTTTGCTGTGTAACTTAACTTAACTAAGACTAAATACAATATTTTATTGTGAAAACTCGCAGTATTTTTTTACAGTGTAGAGACATATTTCAGATGAGCAAACAATTAAAAAAAGGCAGCAGCTATTTGCACTAAGTGTAAATAGCAATAGATGCTATTTACACTAAGTTTAAATAGCAGTAGGTTTTGTTTACACTAAGTGAAAATAGCAGCATTTCTTAGCTATATACTCACTGAAAATAGACATATTTTCTTTGAATTAAGTAGTTAGATGCTTTTGGTACTTATAAGTAGTGACTGATAACGTTACTATTTGCACCTCAGTATTGTTGTGCATTAAACATTATGCAATAATAACTCAGTGTAAATCATTATATTTATAAAAAATATTAAAATGATGGCAACATTTTGAGACATTAAATCCCTACACCTACTCCCAACCTTACCCTAAACCTAAACTTTATGAATAAAAATTAACTGTAGGTCTTAAATCAATTTTATTGAAAACAAAGGCCTTTAAAATCTGTAATGTGATAGAAAAAGGTAAAAAAGCATTTTCAGCAAGAGGTGGATTAGAAACCCAGTCTCCAGTGCCAGAGCTATACAGACTTTACGCCATTTGGAAATGGTGTCATTCTTACACTTTCTCTATTCCAATCACATATTGTTGGGGGGAGCTAGTGCAAATAGTCTCTGGCAACAAGGGTGGCTATTTAGTGTAAATAAAATACAGTCTTACAAGTCTTACAAATGTAAATGCCGACATCAAAAAGACATGTCCCAGACGTATGTGTGCTATCAGGGATAGACTACAGCTCTGCACACTCGAGTCTTTCTCTTATCAATATGACATATTTAAAATGTTGCCATGTACAGTATGCTATTTACACTTGCTGGACTTAAATATCTGCTCCAACTCATTAAGAGAAAAAAAATATTGCAAATATAGACATACTTTATATTTTTATTAAAAATGTATTTCACAGTGCCTTTATTCAAAGATGTTGCTTGAAAAAAAAAAACATTTTTTTCTTTGAATATCACTGTTTAATGTCTCATCACAATGGTTTCTACCACTCAGCCCCACGGGACGGAGTCATGGGGGGTGTCACAGCTGCAACATTTCTGATTACCATTGTGATCGCTGTGATAGCATTACTGATATACAGGAAGAGAGCTCACAAAATGTGAGTGTGCGCACTATACACTTGCATTAACACACTGTGTTATGACTGTAGCTTAATGCTTTTAAAACACTCTTGGTTCCAGAATTGCTTCGAATTAATGTCTGTGCTGATGTTTATTTTGTTTACTCTGTATGTGTTTAAGAGCCGTACAGGAGAGTCCAGTAATGAAGATGTGTATGTGGAAAGAGTTGCCCACCTCACAGATGTGCTCAGCAATACGGTACTACATCATTGCTTTTCTCGTTCCCACCACTATATCAGTAGCAAACCCTCAGGGCTCTTTAGGCCCTCTGTGATGACCTAAACGATTATTAAAAATAATATTTAAAAACTTTAAAATATTACTTTTGTAAGGCACCACCCGCTGGTCCAATGACGGTATCCAGAGGCGTGGCGAGGCTTCACACGTGTTCTTGTCTTCCTTTGTTTAGTGAAACAGTATTTGCATGAAAGCACATTTCACTTAATTACCTCTATTTTATCTGACTCCAATTTAATAATATCTCAACTTCTCATTTAGTTTACATTTAACTTTTATCATTAATAATTGTGAAATTTGGATGGATGTCTGATTTCTCTGTTTTATTCTAAATTACACTCCTTCATCCGATTCTCAATGTCGATTAGAGTCTCGCGCCGGCCGTTATATGCGGATCTCACGGTCACAAACTCGCCAGTCTTGGTCACTGCCAGAGGTTTCTATGACTAGTAATGCTCAGATGGCCGTCTCCAACCAGCACTTCCTGAAACATTATTTGATCTAGTCCCCTTAGACTATGACAACTTAATTAAAGTAATGATTATTTCCAACCAGAGGTCATGACCACTCCATAGAGATAAATAGACCAATCTTACTTCCTCTGACGGTAGCTTTATATAATCATGCCATAGTTTCCTATGTACACTTAGTTAGAATAATATTACAATAACCAGAGGTTTTGGTGACTTGCCCTATTTAGATTGGTCAGACAACATATGTGCTGTTCTAAACGGAAACGGTCTAATTACACTTAAACTAATGCCAAGTAGTTAGCCGGAGCTTGTTGTGGAAAAATATCAGTCTTGTAGTTCAAAAAATCTCTCAGACAAAGAAGGTCCGGGTGTCAAGGAGTTAACTTTATTTGCTCGAGCCAAACAAAGTGAGACGTTCCAAATCATCTAAAAACCAAGTGTTTTCAGTCTACAGTTATAGTGAAACTTCTGAAAGGTGGACCTTTCTAAAACCAATCAGATAGATTCCCGTTATCTCTTATTTTTATTAACCAATTGTTGATTTTCTGCCACCAATATATCCCAGGCAACAAGGTGCGTATTTATTCGTGGTAGGCTGGCTATTACCTAATTTTTCAAATATATTTTTATATATCCTCGCCCACCACAATTATGTCATGGTCATCATGACCTTTTTCCCCTTCTTCACTTCCTTCTCTTGTCTTTATCTGTGGCAAAACTGTGGCCTTGCTCAATGTAGATTGTAGTCATAGTAACGGGGCGGAACATGCCCAGATTTGGTCATACTGTAGGGTTGGGGCCGGAAAAAGTCCACAGATTTCATAAACACTGCCAGACATCAAAAACACAGCTGTGCAGGGTGCTTTTCAGAATCTCATACAAATGTGTTTAAAACGAAGAGCAATACATAGTGAATAATGATCAAAAACATAAAGACAGATCAAAAACATAAAGACATATCATGAAATTCCTCCATAAGCTCTAAAATCTCAACTGGCGTGCCCATTGCTCCACCTAATACAGGATTCTAGTCCGTCACTAACCTGAACGTAGATTTGCGGTAACAAAGGATATAGCGTGATCTACTAAAGTTTATAAACTCAGAACAATACAGAATGAATTCAAACATAACAATTTATTAGCCAGGTAAGCATGATTCAAAATCCAATTCAAGATTCAATTCAATAATCAATGGCAATCAATATAATTCAATAACAAATAATAGAAAATCATAAGAAATAAAGCAAAGAGAAGTTCAATGTTGCATGGCAAGAGACGACACACAGGGATTTGTGCGGGACATCTGGCTACAGATTCCCTCATATTTTTGTCAATTTCCCTTAAATACCAAACCAGAACAAAGCATTACGGAAATATGCTTTAGAGTTAGGAATTTGGGGGCTGTACTTAATCTGCATACAGTAGGTGATTGGTGAAAGTTACCAAATGTGTGAGAAATGTTCCAGCACTGAGGGAAGTTTGCTAAGTTTTTACAAAACTTTGTTATTACATTCTGTTGTTATGGGAGTGAGATCATTGTACCAGTTGCACTGAGACCTTTTGGATGATACCAAACATGTGTATGTTTTTTGTGCATGTGCCGTGTTCTTTTCTTGGTCCTTAGAGCTTTTGGGTGTCCTGCGTTGAGTGAGTGGGGGGAGTAAAGGAACAGTTGGGGGCAGAGGTGGGTAGTCCAGGGGCCAAAGAGTAAAAGTCCTGCCATATTTTTGTTTCACCCATGAACTCTGAACGCTGATTTCACCAGAGGAGGAACCAATTCATTCCTTTCAAGTCTCAAGTCAAATCCCAAGTCCTCAAAGAGTTAAAGTTATTGAGATAATTAAGTGAGTAATGAAATAATGATTGAGCATTAGTGATGAACACCTGCTGTTAACAATCAACATCACTGAAGAAAAGAGAAACACAAGAACTACAACTGACTTCAGCCACAGCCTTGGATGACATCAGCTGGAAGAAAGAAAACAACAACAACAACAACAACAACAACACCACCACAATTGTGCTCAGTGTTTGCTTTAGTTGGGCTCTTGAGCCTTTCAGTAATTGAAAGAGATTTGCCTCTAAGCAATTACAATATTGTTTTACAGCAAACATTTGTGTAACTCTGAATCAAATCTTAAAGGAGCAGAATGGTTTATGCTTTCCATGAATGAGTGTTTCTGGTTTAAATCTCTCCGGGTTTAATAGTTACATTTGGATATAAAAAAACTCCTAAATAAATATCTTCAATATAGAGATAACAAATCCTGATCAGGCTATTAGAAATGAACATTTATCAAATGAAGCTTAACAATGGTGACAATAATTAGTCATACTGCATTGCATGATGGGAGTTTTTCATGCATTGCAGCATGAAGCTTTTTGTTGATTGTCACCATTGTTCAGCTTCATATGCTGGTTCTTGACGTCTGTGTGTGTCTAGAAAGTGGAGCTCAAATTTTTATATGCGTTACATTGATTTAAAATTCATTTACTGTAACTATTTGAGAAACACTTTGCTTGTTTCAAAACCTAACCTGCCTAAAAAAAAAAGATATGTGGCTGTAAACAGTTGAGTATCTCATTATATGAAAACAGTGAAGAGCTGCTCACTGCACAACTCTGATCTCTCTGCTTTACAACAGCACATGCATTGATACAGAGAGAAATCTAACACAGGAGTCAGGAGCCCAACTAAAGCAAACACTGATCTCTCTGCTTTACAACAGCACATGCATTGATACAGAAAGAAATCTAACACAGAAGTCAGGAGCCCAACTAAAGCAAACACTGATCTCTCTGCTTTACAATAACACATGCATTGATACAGAGAGAAATCTAACACAGGAGTCAAGGGTCAAGGGCTCAACTAAAGCAAACACTGATCTCCATGATGGTGACGTCATTTTAACCAATAAAACATCAACATCTGATCCTCTGTGATTCTCAATAACAGCAGGTGTTCATCACCAATGCTCAATCATCATTTCATTAGTCACTTAATTATCTCATTATCTTTAACTCTTTGAGGACTTGGGATTTGACTTGAGACTTGAAAGGAATGACTTGGTTCCTCCTCTGGTGAAATCAGAGTTCATGGGTGAAACAAAAATATGGCAGGACTTTTACTCTTTGGCCCCTGGACTACCCACCTCTGAAAATAACAGACCCACATGGGGACTGAAAAATATGAAATTGACCAAATTTGGACATAGGAGGTTTCCGCCCGACAGCGACGATATGAAGCTCAACAATGGTGACAATCAACAACATGCTGCAATGCAGTATGACTAATTATTGTCACCACTGTTGAGCTTCATATGATAAATGTTCATGTCTAAAAGCCTGATCAGGATTTCTATTTCAATATTGAAGCGTTATTGTGGCATTGATATAAGAGTTTTTATTTTTAATTTCAAAATGTAGTTAATAAACCCAGAGAGATTTAAACAGAAACTCTCATTCACCCAAAGAATAAACTATTCTGCTCCTTTAAGATTTGATTCAGTATTGCACAAATGTTTGCTGTAAAACAATATTGTAACTGCTTAAAGGCAAATATCTTTGAATTACTGAAAGGCTCAAGAGCCCAACTAAAGCAAACACTGACCACAATTATGGTGGCAATGTTGTTGTTGTTTTTTCTTTCTTCCAGCTGATGTCAGTTGTAGTTCTTAGGCTTGTTCGACTTGATGTGGTGGCGAAGATCCGACAGGCGGATGACATCAAAGAACCGCGAGAGCGATTTGAAAAACGATAAAAAATTTGCTTTCGAATCGCTCTCGCGGTACTTTGATGTCATCCGCCTGTCGGATCTTGCGGAACCGCATCAAGTCGAACAAGCCTATTGTGTTTCTCTTTTCTTCAGTGATGTTGATCATTAACAACAGGTGTTCATCACTAATGCACAGTTATCATTTAATTAGTCACTTAATTATCTCATTATCTTTAACTCTTTGAGGACTTGGGATTTGATTTGAGACTTGCTTGTATGGTGGTTTTTCTAGACATATTATTGACTTTTCTTATATTCTAAATATATTACTGAGTTTTCTTATATAAAATAGTATTCTTATATAAAAGAATACATTTAAAGGTAGTTATAGAGTTCATGTACTTCTCTGATCTTAACAAGGGCTACGGGACTCATGTATGAGTTTGAGCACTTGAACACCTGCGTACACACCAAATAACTTATCACGAACTGCACGTACACCACACACACTTTTGTAGAGAAGTTTAACTTATCGCATACAGCCAAGGACGCTGGGCTGCTCATTATCACTAAATCATGAGTTCATTTTTTAAAACCAATGTTAAATCATGTATCGTCCTAAAAGCCCCCGGAAAGGTGTCAAGATAAAGAGCACATGATATATGTATGTGTTGATTGAGAGGCGCTCCCTACCATTAAATCCTAATAACTGTAGCGAGTGATAAGGGGATGGACTAATAAAAATAAGTGATGTCATGTAAAACCTGGTTGATAGAAGATGATGTCAGGTAAAACATGATTGGTTCGAAGTGTGATAACAACTTGAGAACAATGTATAAAAGATGGAGTCAGACATGTATTCGTTGGACATCATTGGGCGTCTTCAGATGAACTCTGTATGTCTCTCTTTGCTTGCTTGAGCAAATAAAGATTGAAACCTCTTGAAACCTGGCTCTCTGGTCTTCGTGAATTCTTTCTACATTGGCTGATCGACTTTTTGCCACGACACTTGTGACTTGAAAGGAATGACTTGGTTCCTCCACTGGTGAAATCAGCTGCTGAGTTCATGGGTGAAACAAAAATATGGCAGGACTTTTACTCTTTGGCCCCTGGACTTTCCACCTCTGGAACCATGGTTTGTCATTGTTGTACGTTAAATAAGTCCTTGTAGGGATGCACATGTCTCACAGAAACTGATGTATGATGTTACGGTCTCTGTTAGCTCATCCAAATTGGTGGCAGCTGCATCTCCAATCAGTGCACTCTAAACAGGCTTTTAGGGGCCGCTCTGTTTCGTTGGTCCATCTCTTTACAGTCCTTACTACTGGCTTAGCAGTTTTAATTTTTTGCCTGTATGTTGGGAGAAGATGAACCAGGCAGTGGTCAAAGAGTCGTAGCTGCTCTGTGGATGGAGTGATATGCATCTTTTATTGTAATGTAGTAGTGGTCCAGAATGTTATTGTGTCTGCTAGGGCATGCAAAATGTTGTTTGAATTTTGGCAGTTCATGTGTGAGTTTTGTTTTATTAAAGTCTCCGAGAATGATTATAGCAGAGTCCGGGTGTTGTTGTTCTGTGTCTGCGATCTAATCAGCCAGCTGTTGTAGCGCCTCACTCACGTGCGCTTGTGAAGGGAATGTAAACACGAGAATGAATGAAGGAAAACTCCCGCGGCTTACAGTTAATGAAGAGCACATCTACATTGAGACAGCACATTTTCTTTAACACTTGTACATCTGTACACCACCTCTGTTGATGTAAAAGCAAGTCCCATCGATTCTATATCGCGATCCACTCTGAACAGCTGGAAGTCCGGCAGATGTAACGTGCTGTCCGGGATGGCTTCATTCAGCCAGGTTTCCGTGAAACACAGAGCATAAGAGTTTGAAAAGTCCTTATTTTTCCGAGAGAGCAGGAGTAGTTTGTCCATTTTGTTGGGTAGAGAGCAGACATTCGGCAGATGGAAGATTCTTGGAAGCCCCTAAAAAAAATAAATGACTGTGGGTGTCTATAAATAATAATGAGGTTAAGCCTTCAAAGAGATCTTTTTTTTTCTGACACACTGATATATCAACACTCATCATAAAAACCTAAACAATGGTGACAATCATCAAACTAATTCAGATAAACAGATCAACTGCAATGCATGCTGGGAGTCATGAATGAGTTTTGTACTGTGATGTTACCCAGCATGCATTGCAGCATGCATTGATACAGAGAGAAATCTAACACAGGGATCAAGGGTCAAGAGCCCAACTAAAGCAAACACTGATCTCTCTGCTTGTTATTCTCTGAATAAGTCATATTTATTGTTTAATCATTCAATATTTATTATTCATAATAAGTAGATGAACTGTTGTCGGTTATATAAACTAATATTAATCCATTTATAT